>NW_015505580.1:323306-420086 GCF_001515645.1 Sinocyclocheilus grahami | reverse complement strand
TTGTTTGTGGGGGGGGGGGGGGGGGGGGGGGGGGGGGATCCAATGGCACATATCCTGTTGTTATATAACTTGAGTTTATTTTAAAACCGACTGTTTTATTACCGCAAATTTAGCTGTGCTTGTGGGTGGAATTAATTGTGTGTGGGTGTGTTAAAAAGTGTCCAACCGCTCTATGAAAATGACCTTTGTTCCATATTTTGTCTGGTGTTGCATTTGTTTTGAAGACGTGCCAGTAGATGTCACTGTTCCAATAACAGCAGAACGTGTACGGACCTTTTGTGTTGTAAGACTAATCTGAATTGATCTTGTGAGGTAAATATCGCACTTTTGTGCGCTTTTGATGTAAATAATCTTTAAAATTTACTTTATAAATCATGAAACCGACTTGGTGGGAAACGTCTCATCTCTGCAGTTACATCACAGAGGCCTCTCTGGACAATTTCACATGACAATCTCTAAATGAAGCACTTGACAGCTAGCCCTGCTATCACTGCATATTCTTACCTTTGACAGTGAAGAGAAGGAGATTTGATAGAGGGACGGAGCGAGAGGGAGAGAAAGAAAGCAAGGCAGAGAAGCTTGTCAGAGGAATAATACTGCTGCCTTGGTATCTTCCAAATCGACTGGGTGACAAACATGTCTGTCAGAGCTGTGCCAATATAATTTAGGGTCTCTCGTGATGGGGCACACACCCAATGACAGAAACAGGTCATTTCCATTGGTTGGCCACATAAATCCACAGTCTGGCCCCTGTCCTATTGCTGAGACTGCAGAACGCACACTTGCACTGAACACACGTGTACGCACATGCACATACAAACACAGATATTGTGTGGAAAAGACAACTGTAAAGCATCACTCAAAATACACTCAATTGGACTTGTAGATCGAGACAGGAAGTGGTGAATGGGTCAATGATGCTTTTTTTTTGTTTTGTTACTCAGATCTTTTATATTATTCAGAAATACATAAAAAATGCAGTTCATACATGACTCAAATTGACATCTTCTATGATGAACATGTTTTTATTTCTGAATTCAAATGAATTTGTAATTTTTTTGGAGGCATAAAGAAAGCTTTTACCTTGAAAAAAATATATTAAAACATTTTTTTTAAATAATGCTTAATAATGTACTCATAGTATAAGGTGTCAAGAAAATATGTTTACTATTTACTTCACTTGATGTTACACCACATGACATTTTAAGAGTCAAACTTTTCATGAAAATGAAAAAGTTTTTCAAAACCGTTTATGAATATAAACCATATGAATAATCTTAATCTCACTCTTACTTATCATTGACACAAATTTTCAGGTTGTTAAATGTAATGTGGTGAGACTTAAAAAAACATTTATGTATTAATTATTCATGACATTTGTTTTGATAAACAATGATTAAGATGTATATGCTCACATTTATTCAAGATATGAAAATATGGTTACGCTCTTCACTTTCTTCACGTGTTTTTTGAGTGTTTTTAAATTCAAACTTTCCTTGAAAATATTCAAGTTTAGTTTTTCAAAATCATATATAACCCACATGAATACAAATAACTTAGCATATGCATTTTAAATTTGATTTTTTTAAACTTTTTATTTTCTTTATCTTGAACACTTATTTGTCATTGACCCGAATGCATGTCCGTACAGACATTTGGGGTGTCATGAAACATATACTATATAGTTTTATTTGAATGCATAATATATGTATAAAGTATACATTTAAAATACACTGCCAGTGTTAGTTTACTGTTGCAGAGATGAGACGTAATGCACAACGACTTTTCTAAATTTGAATCAGAAGGTTATAAAAACACTATTTTTTGCATGTCAAGGTGACAAAGCAAACCTGAATCAGAATAGCTAAACCAGACTCCTTTATTCAACTCAAATAATGCATGATTGAAAAAAATGAGTACAGATAGTGCCTCTATAAAACACACACACATACTGTATACTCCACTGCCTTTCTCTGAAATGCTAATACCTCTCCAGGTCTCATCCCCCTCCTACAGTAACATGCATTGACAGTCTGCGTAGCCCCTTTTCTCCAGAAAGCTGAAAAAAAAGCCCAGTGCAGTGCCTGTTTAGAAAGGAAACGTATTAATGTTTCAGTATGTACGGGCCATGATCAAATATGCGCTTAAAAGATGCCTGAGCCAGAGGCTAGTGTGGAATGTTAAAACACCATACATCTTCAAGGTTATCTAGGGGGACGGAGACCCTTTTCCCGTATCCGCTTTTGCCTTATTCCTTTGAACGCATGCATTAAGTCGGCGATGAGGTTTTGCGCTTGAAGGTGACTTTTAAAAGGCAAAGCCAAGTTGCTGTCTGCGCCTGCTGTCTCGCGCACTTTTTTAATGGCGCGGAGACGGCGCTAGTGAGCCGTTTATGGGGTCGGGTTGCTGTTATGGGGTTTAAGGGTGGGTCAGCTTCAGGCGGAGGCACGTACAGTAACTGTGAGGCTTTCGCCCACAATAGCTGTCATCAGAGCGGGGGTCATTTTCTCAGCTTGTGCCGCGATATTAAAATTAGGTCATCATCTTTGCGGCACGGGCCACTTTCCCTCCACCATAGATCACCACGGGCCCACTCCCGGCTCCTCATTACACCATATTTGGTCAATAAGCCATTAACATGCCGCAGAGGATGTTAATAAGCATTCCGCACGAGATGAGAGCGGAAAAATTTGCTTGTGTCAGTGTGTATAAGGGGGTGTATGTGTGTGGAAAGAGGGTGGGCTGAGCATTATTCTCTGTAAAAGAGAAGTCGTGGTGTATTGTACAAGAAAGCATGGCCAAAGCTCCTCTGACTTATCAGACCTGACGCCACGCAGTGCATTCGAGGTCAAAGCAGTCACATCCTGTGATTGTCAATGGATACAGTTGACCTTTAACCCTCATCAACATGAAGCGATCCATGACACGTGTCGGAATCAGGCGTCCCAATCAAATCCTCCAATTTTTTGGCATCGTTATCGAGAGCGTCTTCGTAGCATTTAAATTTTGTCTTGGAGAAACGGAGTTCTGCATAAACAAACAGTGCCGCAGGCTAGTGCAGACTGCTTACACAACCTCAGGCTGTTCTCATTTAACTTCTCTTGCACAGTTTAACCACACTGCACTTCAAATTTGGATGAAAAATACTCTCCAGTTTATGCTTACAGGATGTTTTCGCAGTCCGGTGTTTGTGTAAAGGGGGCAAACCAGAACAGAAAACGTCTCAGGTTACGTATGTAACCCTGGTTCCTCGAGGGAACGAGATGCTGCGTCGAGAACGCTAGGGGAACGCCTTCAGTGACCCACGCTCTGAATCACATGTGAAATCAGTCCAATAGCTGAGCGGGACGTCTTGGCGGATAACGTCATGACCGGGAAGCTATAAAAGCACGTGCGGCGGAGCCAGCGTAAGCTTCTAGGAATGAAGCAAACGCCGGCAGGGACGCCGGAAGTATGGTACCGAGACGCAGCGTCTCGTTCCCTCGAGGAACCAGGTTTACATACGTACCCTGAGACGTTCCTCTTCAGGAACTCGAGCTGCGTCGAGAACGCTAGGGGAACGCCTTCAGTGACCCACGCTCTGAATCACATGTGAAATCAGTCCAATAGCTGAGCGGGACGTCTTGGCGGATAACGTCATGACCGGGAAGCTATAAAAGCACGTGCGGCGGAGCCAGCGTAAGCTTCTAGGAATGAAGCAAACGCCGGCAGGGACGCCGGAAGTATGGTACCGAGACGCAGTGTCTCGTTCCCTCGAGGAACCAGGTTTACATACGTAACCTGAGACGTTCCTCTTCAGGAACTCGAGCTGCGTCGAGAACGCTAGGGGAACGAGAATGCCCACGTCGCCAGACTTCCAAATCTCTGCCTAGTGTGGAAAACTGCACAGCTACTCACAGCGAGAGAACAAAAGAGCCCGGAGTGGCTAAAGTAGGCTGGTCTCGTCATCCCGAAGGCCAACTTCTGGAGGAGTGAATCTTGACCCCCAAAGGAGAGGGGAGATCAGAGGACTCGAGGCTATGGAATAGCATCCTGATCCACCACTTAGCCTAAGCTTCTCTGGCCAGAGGCCTCGGCCTCAGCGCACCGCAGAGGAAATGTGTAAGAAGAGGGTGTCTTCCCACTGAATGGCCACCGAGAGGGGCGTGGTAGGCCGCAATGGCCGCCACGAAGCCCTCTAGGGTGGAGTGGGTCAACCCTGCGGATAAACAGGCCTGCAGGAACTCCAGAACTGTACCAAACGGGCAGTTAGCTGGGTCGGGCTGGCGGTCTCCGCAGAAATACAGTTTCCTCATAGAGGGAGCTCTGGATGGAGGATGGTCTCAACAACCTCGGTTGAGAGACCGGAAGTTATGAGTTGTGCCTCCTCAGAGGCCACACCCACAGCTCCTGGCGGGGGCGTGCCCTCCGCCTGTGAGAGGAGATCTCTCCTGACGGGAATTTCCCATAGAGCGCCATTGAGGAGAGAAATCAGGCCTGAGACCCAACTTGGCCCGGCCGGAATGGGGATACTAGTTCCCCTAGCGTTCTCGATGCAGCTCGAGTTCCTGAAGAGGAACTGGACGTGATATTAGTTATATGCAAGTTTCAAATCATATTGAGGCCTGTGTGAGATACTATTGACTAAAATTGACAATTTAGGAGGAGATGGTGAAAAAATTGCCGAACAGCCAATCCATTCTCACTCCCAAGGCATCAAAAACATTAGGTAATGCTAGGTGACACTATGTTGACTAACTAGGAACCCCATTTCTTTCACTGAAAAACCTTTGACGTCAATACACAGATATAAAGGGCATCATAATCTTATAGTCATCAAAATAATTATTGGGGTATAATTTTGTCATTATAAAATATTGAAATTCGAAATTCCACATCATTGCATTCTGTTTTTATTCACAATTTGTACAGTGTCCCAACTTTTTTGGAATCGGGTTTGTATGTTAAGGTATGGATTCCAACTTAAACAGTCACAGTGATTTTCTTTACATCATGCTATTTAGACATTTTGATCAACTAACCCAATCCCTACTTCTAAAACGAATCATTTGACAATATAAAATACAGGATATAACAGACAGATTGGCAAAATGTATTCAAAAATGACAAATATTCAAATAAGTCTTCCGAGTCCAAATGAAACCCAAAAGCAATCACCATCTTTATCCGCTTTAATGCTCAAACACAAAAAATGCATTACATCAACTTTGACTGTGAAATGTCATTGGCTCTACTGTGGCTTGTGACCAACTGCGTCATGTTAAAGTTTGGATTTCTGTTTTGAATGAGATACGACTGCGTTAGTGGAGCAGGGTTATTTTCAACAATTTAAAACCGTAAATTTCACCCTGTTCCTCATATAAAGATTGCATTGCTTCAGAAGACTAGGAATCTAACACTAGTACTTTCAGACTGTTTTTGGTCCGTTTTTGCAATAAATACCTGTGACTGACTGTACATTTATCTGCCTGTTACAGATTTTACATTGTTGGGAAGTGTTTAGGTTTAGGATAGGGATGCAGTCTAAGAAAATGTAAATATATGTAAAAATCTGATATACAAATACATATTTTTATAAATGCATGCATGCAAAGAATTAAATGCATCTTGATCTGATGCATACAATGTTGCTTATTTGTGGCCTACTGTCAGTTACTACAGATGATCATGTTGGCTTGTTTTTAACAAACAAATCTGTCTCTACAAATCTATGTGGAATGACATTTTGGGATGTTTTAAAAGCAGAAAAATGCAGATTGTATTTTGTTAAAGCACTTACATGTTGTTTGTTTTTATCTATATCATCCATTGTAAATATGTTAGTGTAAAAGCAAGTATTGAGATGAGTTGAAATGAATTACTTCCTTTGTGTTATGATATGGTTTTTAGTTTTCAGTGGCTTTGTACAGTGTGTTTTCAGAATGAATCGATTGCACATCAGATGTCACAGAGCTGATGTATGAATCAGTCCGGAGGCAGAGTTGGATGTAACAAAAGTTATTGTCACGACCAATGTTCGCATTTACTGTAACACACTTACACACGTGTAGCATAACATTTACGACCGACTCCATCCAGCGCAGGTGGATTACTGCTAAATCAACCCAAACCTGGTTTTCCAACTCCCCTCATCTGATGACTCGCTTCCAGAACACAACACAACAACAAAAAAGCACATTATGAACACTGGTCCGTTATTTTATTATATTTTCTTCTCTTTGATTTAATTTATTTTTCTTTGCTTTTTTTCTTGAATGCCTTCTTCCTGCTTGTGAAAATGGGGTTTATATTGATGAGCTGGGCCCCGATATTGATTTCCCATCACTCCCGGTGTGGACATTTTCTGGTCTATTATACTACACTTGCAGCATATTCCCACAGCAGCTGTAAACTGAATATATGGACAACCTGACCTTGGCAATATGGAGATAATGAAATATCCTTAATGACCCTCTCGCAAAGATTTTACAGGCAGCGCTATAGACTGCCTGCTCAGCTCATGTACAGTAATAGCAGAAGCAACAGAGGCTTTCTTTTCCAAAAGCCCAACAAAATTAAAAAGGAAGGAAGGAAAGGACGTGATGTGTGGCGAAGTATGGTGTCCCATACTTGGAATTTGTGCTCTGCATTTAACCCATTCAAGTGCACACACACAGCAGGGAGTAGTGAACAAACACGCACACACACACTGTGAACACGCACCCGGAACAGTGGGCAGCCAATGCTGCAGCGCCTGGGGAGCAGTTGGGGGTTTGGTGCCTTGCTCAAGGGTCTCACCTCACGGTATTGAAGGTGGAGAGAGTGCTGGTTATTCACTCCCCCCACCTACAATCCCTGCCGGACCGGAGACTCTAACGTGCGACCTTCGGATTACAAGTCCAACTCTCTATCCATTAGGCCACGACTGCCCCAAAGAACGCTCCCTGACCGGGAATCGAACCTGGGCCAAGGCAATGAGAGCACCGAATCCTAACCACTAGACCACCATCAGAAGCTATAAGTACACTCATAATACTCGCTCCTCTATTTGTGTCTCCTGAGTGTGAAAGATACCTATTCAATTTGGGTGAAAAGGCCTGGATTCATCTTATTATATACTGTATAAGATATCAAATTATATATAGCAAATAAGCATAATGAAATGATTTCCGAAGGATCATGTGACAATGAAGACTGGAGTAATGGCTGCTAAAAAAAATTAGCCATGACAGGAATAAATTACATTTGAACATATTTTAAAATATTTCACAATACAGTACTTTTGAACAAATAAATGCAGCCCTGCTGGGCATGAGATACTTTTTCAAAGATACTGCTAACAAACTAAATGTTAGAAACATTACGATGCAAAATTGACAAATATTTAAAAATTAGCTTTTGTTTTTAATGTATTCTAAATAATCTATTAAATTCCAAAAATACACAAAAGAAGCATTCGGACAAGCTGTCTCAACACTTTTGGGCCCCACTGTTTGGGATATTTAGGAAAGCTAGGGTGCGAATGAATACACATTTGTATAAACTAATAACATGATGTGCAAATGAAATGCCCCGGTTGTCAAAATTATACCTCATCTCTTAACAAGTATTGGTCAAAAAAACCAGGGTGGATAATGATAAGGCATCTCCAATCCTATTACTATCGGGACTCTGTGAATGAGCAGCATGTTGAACGTGTCTGTGTCTTGCTGTGAGTTGAAACCTCGGCATCGGGTGTATAGATCATTACTTGTCTGACTGTCTGACAGGCCCCTTCACTGCTCTGTGCCTATGGAAGATAATCATCGGCAGAGCCGGGTAACAATGAACTCGTTCCCGCACTCCAGTATTTCCAGGAGAGCACTTCAAACGCACCTCTTCTCCCAACACAAAAGAAGCCATCTCCTTTGATGTCACTGTCAAAGACTGAGTTTTGTTTCCGTCGCCTTCAGAAACTCCACCCCTTCTCTCTCTCGATCTTTGTCTCAAATACAAAAAAAGAGGAGAAGTAAGAAGTTTGCGCTTCTGAATCGTGAGAAAAAGATTTTCACATGAAAAGTGCACCTGCGTTGTTATACTCGTATACTCCGCTGAGAGGCAATCAAACAAATACTTCACTTTTAACGTGATCGTCTGGGGACTGCGCGAGCGTCTCTGTCATGAACGACGTACAGTTTCTGCGAGAGATTTTTATTTTTGAGCCAATTAAACCTTCTGCTAATTACTCTCAACGTGTTTAGGGCGGGGGAGGGGGTATGTCTTAGATTATTGTGGCGGATTTTGCCTGTCTTTTGAAGGTAATGACAGGAAAAGCCAATTAATAGCGACAACTGACAGAAGAGTCAGGATGCATGTAGGCCTCTCCCCTCAGAAGATCCAATGGTGTTACCATCACAAACAGCAGACAGGTCCTCAAAAAAACAAAAAAGCCAAGGAAAGATTTACTGGATTATTGTATTGTTTTTTTTTTTGGACTTAAAACTTTCACAAGTAATGCATTTTTCTGTTGCTATATATTTCAATAGCAATATATTTCAAGTTGCTATATATTTCAATAGCAATAAATTCAATGAACTTGAATTTTCAAGTTCAACCAAACATAGAAGGTGAGTTGTTGCTCAAGAAGACCTGTACTGGGGAATATATATATATATATATATATATATATATATATGTATGTATGTATGTATGTATATGTTGTTTAGTTTCTTTTTCCCCATTCCCAGCATGCTCTGAGGCCTGAATGCTTAGTATGATCGCTTTCTTTGACTTTTCTATGTTTTTTTTTCTTTTTTACTTTGTTGCTGTTGATTTTGTTGTCATGTTCAGTTTCACATTTATTTGTTTTTTTACTTAAATTGATCATTATGGTTGTCAGTGATAGACGATAGCTGGTTTGATCTATCTATCTATCTATCTATCTATCTATCTATCTATCTATCTATCTATCTATCTATCTATCTATCTATCTATCCATCTGTCTGTCTATATATATATACATAATCAGTGCAAAACAACTGTTTTTTTAATGTGATGGTATTAATGAAAAAAAACATTTTGAATTAAAAATCACATTGGTTGATCTCTAATTGATTCTTAAAAAACATGCAAATTTTCCTTCATTCAGTTTTACAAACAGATTTTTTTTTTCTTAAGGAGGATGAGACGTGAGGAAAAAAGACACTAGAGAGAGGAAGAGGTAGTAGATTAATTGATTCTTTCAGCTATGGTTTAGGAAGAAAGAGGAGGTTTTGGGAGCAAATAACATTCAGATTGCATGGGTGCCCTGTTCTTGCCGGAGTAGATATCACAGAGAGCACAATGGACGCTCTCAGGCTTAGCATCCGGCTCAAACAAGCAAAAGACTGTGCTCAGCCCAGCAGGCTGCGGGGCCTCAGCTAAACTGGGTATTATCTCAGATAACCCAGAGCAGTGATGTGTAAAAAATAGCTCAAATAAAAAAAAAATGTTTAACTTTCCCTTGCATAGCAGTGGTGTGTGGTGGACTTCTGAAATTAGTTTTTTTTTGTCTAATGTAAATTCATTGCTCCTTTTCCATTTGATGTTTAGAGTTTCCAATGTTACATTCTCATGAAACAGCTTTTCTAGATTATTTTTATTTTTAAAGCTAATACTTTATTGTTGTATGTGTATACTAGCTGAGCGATAAAAACGAAATCATATCAAGATTGCGTTAAAATTTATGTTGATGATGATAAGCTCTGGACATTTTTACATGATATGGATTAATCTAACAGTCTATCATACAGCAAAAATAAAGTCAAGAGCAGTCAGTGCGTGTCGCTAATATGGCTGCATGTTCCGCGTGTCTCTGTGTGAATGAATGTAGCGTCTGATACACAAACTCACGTGACGCTTGGGGTGTTTTCAGTGTCTTTATCTCAAAACATGGGGACATGAACACATGCATTTAAATCTCCAGAGCTGCTCTGAGAACCACTTCACCAGATTTACAGTTTCATTTAAGAGAGAGAAAATATATATACCGTCAAATACACATGGAAACTAAAAGTAAAACTGAAAGACCTTTAATAACCCGTCAAAATAAAAGTCAGGTTTGACTTATAGAAATTCTGACAGAAATACTATTGTATAGCCTACTAAAATATAATTTTCAAAGTATTCATAATAAATAATATTTTTAAGGAATATCATCCAACCAATATATTACTTTTCATTAATTTATACAGCTCTGTTGTGCAGCATCTTCCTTAATAATAAAAATGCAATGTTTTGTTGTAAATTAATTTCATTTTAAAAGAATGATCGAACTGTTAAAGTTGTGTTCATTTCATTTCATTAGACACTATTTTTCATGATAAATCTGTATTAAATCATTAAACACAGATTCCAGAAAGAAAGGTGAACGTGATCAGGGTTAGGTGCTTCTACACCTTTGTTAATCAGCTATCATTTCACACTGATTTTAAGAATTATGGGTAGGGTTAGGTTTAGGGGTAGGGATTGGGTTTAGTCTATATTTTTGGACAGTACTGTTCATCCAGCATCAACAAAAGGTGTTGATCCAGGAACATGTCTTACTTGGCAAAATCACGGCGACCCAGAAAGAAATGGGGAGGAAAAAATAATTTAAAATAGAAAAAAATACAAGTATTTCCTTCCGCATTAATGATAGAATGTAATTGTGAACATAAATATAAGATAAATATCATTATCATATGATATGATATGGGAAAAAATATTATGATAATTATTCTCATCAACAAAAGGTGTTGATCCAGGAACATGTCTTACTTGGCAAAATCACGGCGACCCAGAAAGAAATGGGGAGAAAAAATAATTTAAAATAGAAAAAAATGCAAGTATTTCCTTCCGCATTAATGATAGAATGTAATTGTGAACATAAATATAAGATAAATATCAATATCATATGATATGATATGATATGATATGGGAAAAAATATTATGATAATTATTCTCGCCTAGCCCGTTCATATATATATATATATATATAACATTATTTAAACATTATTTATTAAACATTTAATAATTAAATATGCTTAAAAATAATAACTACACTAATAAAGTAGCAAGAATATGTCCTGCAACCTTTTTAACTCTTGAAATATTATAATTTGAATATTATTTTAAAGATCTTAATGTAGCTGCATTACTGATAACAAAAAATTAAAATAAACTAAATTATTTATAAAATGTAATATTATGTTATGTGTCAGAGACTTCTGTTGTGCAATTTGGAATTTTTTTTAACAAATGATTTGGTAATTCATAGTTTTTACTCACAAAAACATACATTTGACAGTATTTTACATTACAATTACATATAATTCAGTGTTTAAGCAGTAAAGATTTTACTGTAGCATTTTTAAAATTACAGACTTTTTACAGTGTAGTACACCTATACAAAGATGTACTTTTAATTTAACCAACTAATAGGTCACTGAAAACCATCTCATTCATAGATCACCACCTCAAATCATTTCAAATTAATTTCATTTCAGACATGATTGAAAGTGGTGATGTTCAAATTGTTTACGTTTCTAATCCAGTTTGACCCCCAGCAGGCACAGGACATCAATATAACGTCAGGTTGATGTTGGACATGACGTCGGACATATGTTGTGTTTTGGTTGAGAATGAAAATCGGGTTGACAACAATATTTGACGCCAATTTGACGTTGACTTAACGTTGGATTTTGGTTACACAACCTAAAAACAACAAATATCAATGTCAGCTGACGTCAGTATTGGACATCAAATTAACATTGACATTAGACGTTGAATTGACATTGAATTTTAGTCACCCCATGTCGCAACCCAAATTTAACCAAACATCAGTATCTTATGATGTTGTGTGCCTGCTGGGACCCATTCAGGTCTATTTGTAGAACAGCTGCAAACATGATAAGTAGACAATGTTGCATCTGCATGACTTCTCGAGCAGATGTGGCCTGTACTTTTTTTTCTTCTTATACTTCAGATTCTGCTCCCAAACAGCATTTATTAGTCTGCGCAACACACACTTTCACCTCCATTTCTCTCTTTCTGCTCCCCCCACAACCTCGGCCCTTCTCTCTCGTCGTGTTTTGAGCGTAAAACAGCCCACCGGCTGATATTAGAGAGATCACATATCGGCCCGCTGACATATTTCAAATGTATCACAGATTAATAGCGTATCACTGTGAGAGATCTACAAAAACCATTAGTAAGCCTGACACTTTGACGTCAGATTTTTAAAAATTCCCAAGTAATCTTTTTGATTTATGGAAGTGTGTCCAGGTTCATCGAGAGTGATTTCAGATTTATCACGTCCTGGTTAGAATTATTAATGATTTTCAATTTGTAAATCTGATGCTGGCGGTGTCCGTGGGAGCTCGGTTGAATCGGTAAGAGCTGACACCAGGGTCTGCTGCTTGTTCCTGGAGCGCCGATTACTTTATCAAACTATCGCCCGCTTTGATTTACATTTCACTTCGTTTCTGCCGCCTCTACCTCTCTCCGAGCTTTCTGTCGCTCTCGAGCTCTCGCTCTTTCATTCATCCTCCCACCACCTCAGTGTACTTCTCTCTCGTGCTGTAATTACAGTGTCATCTTTAATTGTATCTCTAGAAGCCTCCAAGTCTGTAAAGTCAAATTTCATTATTCAGAACCTTGAGGATAAAGACTAGCTTTTGAATTCTGTGGGCATATAATAATACTGATTTCCTCTGGAACAAACTCTACTCGCACGCACAAGTGCATACGAAGTCAAATCCGCGACATGACTCAGTTGAGTGGCTCATTGTTGCGACAACAACGAGTTTCCTGAGGTCTGTAGTTCATGGGTACTGAAACTAAGATGGCAGCCAGTGGCACAGCACCCAGTCAACAGACAGACGATGATGCTCATGACAAGTCAACACATTCGTGTTTCACTGTGTGTCTCTCCCTATCTCTCTTCTCAGTCTGTGACTTAGTGGTGTATTTACTGGTGATGAAACATGCAGTGCAAAAGTGTTTACAGCGAGGCTTATGACAGACGTGAGTGGGGATGGCACTTTAGCGAGGAGACAGGTTTTTTTTTATTTCTTCCATTCTGAAGCCTTGCGTTGTTGTGACACTCCGGCTTGAATGAGCGTTTGGAACCACACAGTTCCGCAGAGCTAATCAAAGATAATCTCGCTTCTGGTTATCTTAATAGGTTACACTTGTATTTTATAATTAACTGTAGATGAGCTGTCATCATTTTAGTCTTTGACCTTAAAGGGATAGTTCACTATATGTAAGGAAGCCATTATTTGCTCATATTCTGCTAATATGGTGCTCGAATGGTTATGAGACACTTGAGAACCAATCAGGTGTATTGACATCAAACTTGCATTTGATATTATTAAATGTTTAGAGATGCATTCAGTGTCTACAACTTTAGTGTATCTACTATTCGTCCCATCACCCAAAAATAATTTATAACAGCCAATCAGATCATTTATTTACTTATTACATACTTATTTATTGATTTAAATTAACTAATTTAACTAATTTAATTCAGCAAGGATTCATTAAATTGATCAAATGTGATGGTAGAGTATTTTACATTACTTTATTTATTTTTTTTAATGTTTGAATAAATGCTCCTTTTTTAATATTCTATTCATCAAAAAATCTTGAAAAAATATATAACGGTTCCACAAAAATATTAAACTGCAGAACTGTTTTTAACATTGATAGTCATAAGATAATTACATAATTTTTCTTGAGTATCATATCAGCATATAAAATGATTTCTGAAGAATCGTGTGACACTGAAGACTAGAGTAATGGCTGCTAAAATAATATATTCAACTGGAAAACAGTTACTTTAAATTGTAATTATATTTTACACAATTACTGTATGTTTTTATATTAAGTGGAAGTGCAGCCTTGGTGCAAAAAATAAATAAATAAAAAGTTTGCAACGCCATGAGGGTAAATAATAATAGTATTAAAGCAGGGAGTAAATAATGACAGAATCTTCTTCATTTTTGGGCAAACTAATCCTGTAAATGTGTTTTTCTCTCTTTTTTAATGCAGGTGTTGTACAAAGTCATACATAAACAAAATCAAGGTTACAGCAACCTGTAAGTCTAATCAAGCAAAGTGTTTTTACTAAAACCATCATCTGTCAAGTCGTGGCTGCT
This sequence comes from Sinocyclocheilus grahami, assembly GCF_001515645.1. Classification (NCBI taxonomy): domain Eukaryota; kingdom Metazoa; phylum Chordata; class Actinopteri; order Cypriniformes; family Cyprinidae; genus Sinocyclocheilus; species Sinocyclocheilus grahami. Next base: position 405,948 of record NW_015505580.1, on the reverse strand, counting down.
GTGAGAGGTAAAACTATGTGATGTCCAGCTGTGAAGAATTTCTTCACTTTCTTTTTTTCGTATATGTGCCTTGCCTTGCCATCTTCATGCTTTTTTTCCTGCCTTGCATTCACTCTGCAGGAAGTGATGAACAGCCTCGAGTCTCAGGCTGTGCTGTTGACGTGAGCCGCTCCTTTTTCTGCTACCCTGCTCCTCCTCCCTCTCTTCACCTTTAAAAGAAATATGGCCTCTTAGTAGGCCAGCAAAATGCACGAGTTCGTTCTGAGCACTTATTCTCACTCCTGCCTCATTCAAGACTCAATATTTTTATCCTAGAGGAGATTCTTGAGAAAGTATCCAGATCCTCTCATAAGGATACTATGACGCTCCTTCTGTGACTGACAGTTTTCATGTGATAATCATCCAGCAATCCTCTAGTAGCACCGCCACACTCATCTTTGTTTGCCTCCATCTTTGTAATTCCATTCTTGTCCTTCCTCACATTTTCACTCATTTATTTTGTCTTCCAAGCGAGCCTTCAGCCTCTCATATATGATATGACAACAAAATCACGTGTAATGACTGGCAGCGCCATTGATGGTTCTCTCAGGAGAGGGTGTGCGTATGGAGATTACATGAAATTGAAAGCACATTACCTGCTAAAACCGACTCTCATTGAGTTCATTGGCTAATTGTTATGCAACGCATAATCTGTTTATTTTTTAAATGGAACAAAGATGGAAGTGCATTTACTGTAAAAATGAAAGCACTTCAAACTATTCTCATGCAGTAAGGAGCCACAAGCTATATTTATTTGCAATCATCCTGACTTGTGAAGATGAGAAGCCCTTTTGAGCCCTCAACATAGCAATTGAAAATGGATTTGGCTATTGTTCAGGATTTTACCCTTTAATGAACACAAAGGAATCGCATTTAATGGCTAAAAAGACTTTGGAACCACTAAAAGAGAGGCTAAATTAAGACGTATGCTGTTTGACAAGTCAAGCTTCTCTGTACACACTTTATGTGAATTTAAAATATGTATATCACATTAAAACAAATGATGTTTAATGGCATGTAGACCAGATGCATTGAAATCACAAAGATGCTTGCATATACACAAACAGGTGTTTCTATGCTCGTGAAAGTGCTGGTTAAGATAATGAAATCTAGTTATTTGCCATATGTTGCACTTATAGTTCCAATATAGTACAATTACAAAGAGCAGTAAAGGTTGCGTTTGATTCTATACGCTTGAATCATACCAGCACATGCTAATGCATGTTTGATGCAAATGCTGCACATTGCACAAGTAATTATGTGCCCAAACCAGACATAAGGAAAAGAAAAAATGCGAGAGATCGAGTGAAAGTACTTATTTCTGGTTGTTTACTTGCATTAGCATCTGGACATGTAGATGCTGGGAAAGCAGAGATGGAAATATCCTATTTGCCATTGGCTTTAACATTCAAACCTGTAAATAACAACAGATATTCTCCATTCACCTGAGCTAAATATAACCTCATCATCTCCTGTAACACTGTAGGGATGGAGAGCAAGGGTGATAGACATTTTCTCGTTAGGGTGAGCAGATTCACTCTTCGTTAGCGTTGGGTTAATGAAAGACTCTCAGCCTTCCTCATATCCTCCATGCAATCAACTATTCATGAGACTAATTTGTAATCCTTAATCTACATGGTAATTCATTTCACATGACATGTCAAGGTGATAGCGATATTTACATGTAAATATAAAAATCCATGTTATTTACTCAGAGGTATTATTGATGAAGTGCACATCTCATTATTATCGACACATATTTGTGCAAGGGGGAAAAGGCTACAGTTTACAATCAGTTTAATCATTTTCTAAATGTCGTAAGATCTGCAGATTCTAAGTAATAAATATGGAAAATGTATTCTGGCATATAACTAAAATGTGTTCTGATTATTATTATAATTCTTGTTGGTATCTTTTAAATAGAAATACTGAGATTTAAGACTTTGAAATGGATTTACAAACAGAAGTATTTTGGCATGCCTTCTATTGAATCAGGAAGTTGAATATTGTGCTTTGAATGGTCCTTTTTAACCACATTCTCAGGATAAAAAGGTACAAAAGCTGTCACTGTGGCAGTATCTTTTCAAAAAGTGCACCTTTGTTCCTAAAAGGTCCGTATTTGTACCTTAAAGTTACATATGTGTACTTAAAGTGTACATAGTACCTAAAAGACAGCATTGTACCTTTTTTTTCTGAGAGTGCTCAGAAGCCTTTATGCCACGGCAGTGACGCATAGTTGCTAACAGCCTTTGCTGACAGGAAGAGCATTTTATTGGACAAAAACATCTATATATATATATATATACGCTGGTGAGTGCAGGATGTATCATCAATAGTTTTAAACAGTTTTACCAGATGAGACAATAACTTTTTTTTTTTTTGCATGTTTTCTATTGAATCAGTAAGTTGAATATTGTGTTTTGAATGGCCCTTTTCAAACACTCTCTCAAGAAAAAAGGTACAAAAGCTGTCACTGGTGTGGAACTTTTTCAAAAGGTGCACCTTTGTACCTAAAAGGTCCATATTGGAACCTTAAAGTTGCATATGTGTACCTAAAGTGTACATATTAGTACCTAAAAGGTACAAAACTGTACCTTTTGAAAAGGTGACAGCTTTGTACCTTTTTTTCTGAGAGTGCACAGAAGTCTTTAGTTTATGTCACGCAATGAATGATGACTTGCTAACATCCTTTGTTAACAGAGAGAGCTTTTTTTTTTTTTGGACAAAAAACATCTGTGATGATGAGTGCAGAGTTTTGCCAGATGAGATATTTTTACATTTTAAATATGTTAAAAGATAAGTAGGTCTATGTTAGTATAGCAAGTGTATATCAGGGTTCCTCAAATCCGGTCCTGGAGGGCCACTGCCATGAAACAACCATGATATGCCAACACCAGTCTAAGGTTTTTAGGAATTTTAGATAATTTCTCTGATTTTAAGAACATCATCATAGCAACATATGAAAAACAACATGGCTACTGTCAAAAAATATTGTTGTTAAAATTCAGATTGTCTGACTGTGGTGACAATTTATTCGATAGAGCTGAAAATTTGTTTGAAAACCGTCCTGTATTCTCAGTGTATTAATTTAGTAAAGTAAATGCTTTGTTAATATTTCTAATAAATATTAAAAACAACATTTTCGTATCCGACAGTGACTCGTACTAAGTGACAGACAAGGAAAAACATGTTTTGTGAGAAACATGAGGAGGCAGGAGATTGAACCCAAACATAGATGCATAGCTCCACATATTGAACTGCTTAATTCAACAATAATGCATAAACTTTTTTTCACATTTTTGTGCCATGTCTCAAGAATCTGTGAGCCACTAAACTCACCTTTTAATTTGCATGTTCTTTAATGTTCCAGTGGCATCTTATGTTTAAGATTTGAACAATATATATTAGATTAATTGACTCCTGTGTGCCTATTTAAAGTATTCACACTGGGTAATGTGGATTCAGGTAAGAGCGTTCACTCTCCCTCTCTTATTCTCTCTCTCAGTCAGCCTGGGGACATGAGGCCATTAACCTCCTGCAGCCGACGCCTTCTATCCTTAATGAGGGGCTGCTAGTATGACCCACTATTTCGTTCAAATTTCTCCTCTCCTCAGTCCAGCACTCTGAGGTGATCTGTCGCTCCACTGAAGAGGGGGATGGGATGTGTGAGCACGTCTGTGAGAGAGGGAGAGGAAAGGAGCTCCTACCCGTGCTGAAATGAATGAAGATACTTTCCATACACGTGGACTTTGATTAGTAATTGACTAGTACATTAATGTTCTGTTGATTGAGGATTAATTGTGTCATGTTTATTTGGGAATTCATCATGCTGCTGCGTCGTGAATATAGAGTTTCCTCTATATCTAATTTCGCCTTTCATGATGGATGTCCCTGATTTGTCCTTTGGTGTCTGCTACGGGGACCACACGCAGTACAGGAACGTTCTTATTTGAAAAGCAGATGCATTTAAAGATACATGTAGAGCATCTTCGTGAGGGGAAATCAGATGCGTTCTGTAAGGAGATCTGCTCTTATTTCTGACAATGGCGTCTTACAGTACATTTTCAACACCTGTAGATGTGAGTTGATTGACTGCAATGCAAAAATCATTTTCTTAATCAGTATGTTGTCTTGTTTACAGTACACAATCCTGAGAAGGGTTGGAAAGTGAGAACAAATTCAAACAATACCAAAACTTAATAATGCTTACTTGCGATAACACGCTCTTGCATACAGATATAAAAGAGGATGAATTCGTAAAAGTATATACCCTTACTCTGCACATAAAGAAGTGTCAGAAATATGAATAGTAGTACTGTATGCTAGTATGATATTTTGAATTCATAAATAGTTTCCGCATTAACTGATCATTTATTAGCATAGCAAATTTTCCAAATCTGTCGCATAAAACCGTCAGCGCGACCAGCGTAGTCCAATTACACAACGAATGACACTTACGAGTTGGTTCTTTGTAGTAAATCAAAACATTCTGCACAACCAGTTCATCGCAACTGAATAAATGAGTCATATAAGCCGAAACTTTTTAGTGACACAAAAACGTCCCTAACGAATAACCCTAATGAGTTGGTTATTTATAGTAAATCAGTATAGTAAATTAGTTTACTGTGTGTTTTTTTTTTAAGTAAATAAATTATATGATCACATATCTTGTTAGTTTAGAATTGATGTTTAATACATAGAGTAAATTGTTGAATGGCATTTATGCTGCTTCTAAAAAGACTGAAATCTCAGTGTAAACTGTAAAAACAAAGCCAGATTTATTTATTAAAAAAAAAAATTTACTTAAATTTAATTACTATAAAACAAGAAAAGAAAACACTCACTCACTCACTCATTTCTTTCTTTCTTTTTCTTTTTTTCTTTATGCATGCATACACTTCATAGTTTTGAGAATTCACCCTCTCGCATGATAACAAAAGGTGAAGCTGACCCCTCTTTTCTCCTCTCCACTCCGGCTCCCTGACAGAGAAACAAATCTAAGATGGCTGATGATAAAGTATTGTGGTTTGAGAAGGTAGGCTGCAAGTGCCAGGACTTCATTTGTGTCAGACGCTCGATGATAGTAATGAATTTCTGTGGTGAACCTGAGACTGAGAGAAACAGAGTCTGGCGAGTGGTATGTGCAAGCGGTACCAGTCAATCTCTGCAATCCCTTTCAGATTTTATCTGCACAGTACTGTAATTCCCTATAGCATCATTACCATACCGTATACTTGTGTCATGCTTACAAAGTATCATTCTCATTCAAGCTTTTTTTCCGGCTTGGCCAGTGATCATCCACCCTGCCAAATCCCTCTCAAACCCTCATTTTAGACAAAGCATGTGTGATCGAACGACTTTAAAAGGTCTATAAGGGCAGAGACTGGCTCTTTTATCCATCTCATAAAACCCTTTTGATTCATAATGTCGATGGAGCATATCTGGTTACTTAGGTGGAATCGGAGCAGCGGAGGAGGCTTAATTGCTCCCAGCGAGTGCAGCCAGAGGACTTGATTAGACCCCGGACCACTTCTCATGTTCTTCATTTGTGCGGCGACGACCTTCCGCAGTGATGGACTCAAGTAAGAGGTCACTCAGTGAGGTTCTCCTCTGGGAATAGGCCCCTGCTGAAAAAGTACCCACAAGCTTAAATCTGGAGCATTTAACTGTTAAACTCACTTATAGACTACATGTATGGCTTTATTTTGTTAAACGTACAGTACAGACAATACTTCCCAAAAGTGAATTTTACTGCTAAAAGGTTGGACTTTCATATTTAAAGGAATAGATCACCCAAAAACGAAAATTTGCTGAAAATGTACTCACCTTCTGGCAAGCCAAGATGTAGATGGGTTTGTTTCCTCATCAGAACAGATTTTGAGAAATTTAGCTTGACATTACTTGCTCACCAATGGATTCCTCTTCAATGAACTATTCATTTTAATGAATCTCTATTCTACTAACTCTAGCCTAACAGTCTACTGATACTCTAATGAGAGTTAGCTGACATGTAGTTGCAGAGTTACTTATAGTGCGTAGAATGTCTAAAGTGAACTAATGAAATAAAGTGTAACTGAGATTACACTTTTCCTTTTTGTCAAGAGAAATATCTCTGGATAAGAAGCAAGAGGAATAAGCAAAAGTCTCCATTTATTCTCATTACTGTTTAGGAGAAACATGTGATATATTCCTTCTTCTTCTTCTTCTTCTTCTTCTTCTTCTTCTTCTTCTTCTTCTTCTTCTTCTTCTTCTTCTTCTTCTTCTTCTTCTTCTTCTTCTTCTTCTTCTTCTTCTTCTTCTTCTTCTTCTTCTTCTTCTTCTTCTTCTTCTTCTTCTTCTTCTTCTTCTTCTTCTTCTTCTTCTTCTTCTTCTTCTTCTTCTTCTTCTTCTTCTTCTTCTTCTTCTTCTTCTTCTTCTTCTTCTTCTTCTTCTTCTTCTTCTTCTTCTTCTTCTTCTTCTTCTTCTTCTTCTTCTTCTTCTTCTTCTTCTTCTTCTTCTTCTTCTTCTTCTTCTTCTTCTTCTTCTTCTTCTTCTTCTTCTTCTTCTTCTTCTTCTTCTTCTTCTTCTTCTTCTTCTTCTTCTTCTTCTTCTTCTTCTTCTTCTTCTTCTTCTTCTTCTTCTTCTTCTTCTTCTTCTTCTTCTTCTTCTTCTTCTTCTTCTTCTTCTTCTTCTTCTTCTTCTTCTTCTTCTTCTTCTTCTTCTTCTTCTTCTTCTTCTTCTTCTTCTTCTTCTTCTTCTTCTTCTTCTTCTTCTTCTTCTTCTTCTTCTTCTTCTTCTTCTTCTTCTTCTTCTTCTTCTTCTTCTTCTTCTTCTTCTTCTTCTTCTTCTTCTTCTTCTTCTTCTTCTTCTTCTTCTTCTTCTTCTTCTTCTTCTTCTTCTTCTTCTTCTTCTTCTTCTTCTTCTTCTTCTTCTTCTTCTTCTTCTTCTTCTTCTTCTTCTTCTTCTTCTTCTTCTTCTTCTTCTTCTTCTTCTTCTTCTTCTTCTTCTTCTTCTTCTTCTTCTTCTTCTTCTTCTTCTTCTTCTTCTTCTTCTTCTTCTTCTTCTTCTTCTTCTTCTTCTTCTTCTTCTTCTTCTTCTTCTTCTTCTTCTTCTTCTTCTTCTTCTTCTTCTTCTTCTTCTTCTTCTTCTTCTTCTTCTTCTTCTTCTTCTTCTTCTTCTTCTTCTTCTTCTTCTTCTTCTTCTTCTTCTTCTTCTTCTTCTTCTTCTTCTTCTTCTTCTTCTTCTTCTTCTTCTTCTTCTTCTTCTTCTTCTTCTTCTTCTTCTTCTTCTTCTTCTTCTTCTTCTTCTTCTTCTTCTTCTTCTTCTTCTTCTTCTTCTTCTTCTTCTTCTTCTTCTTCTTCTTCTTCTTCTTCTTCTTCTTCTTCTTCTTCTTCTTCTTCTTCTTCTTCTTCTTCTTCTTCTTCTTCTTCTTCTTCTTCTTCTTCTTCTTCTTCTTCTTCTTCTTCTTCTTCTTCTTCTTCTTCTTCTTCTTCTTCTTCTTCTTCTTCTTCTTCTTCTTCTTCTTCTTCTTCTTCTTCTTCTTCTTCTTCTTCTTCTTCTTCTTCTTCTTCTTCTTCTTCTTCTTCTTCTTCTTCTTCTTCTTCTTCTTCTTCTTCTTCTTCTTCTTCTTCTTCTTCTTCTTCTTCTTCTTCTTCTTCTTCTTCTTCTTCTTCTTCTTCTTCTTCTTCTTCTTCTTCTTCTTAGGGGTAAGCTTATATATATTTTTTTGTTATTGATTGTATTTAAACTAACACTCTAATTCGTAAAAGCTCGGGATTTAGCTGCTTTTTATATTTTTGTGTGTTTAATTCACGTCCAGCTACTGTTTTATTTATTTATTTCTACTGAAAATATTTAAAATACTATTTTACAGATTATATTTATACACACAGGCAAGCTTCAGTAGCCAAAATATTCAGAGATAATCTCATGAGAAAGTTTCAAAATGTAGCAAATGGTGCTCTTCTCCCTTAAATAACTTTAAGACTTCTAATAAGACTTTTAAGACTATTTGTAACTATCTGCAAGTCAAAATCAAGCTAACATCCTGCCAAAACTGTACTTCATGAATTTTTAATTTTCATAATTTCATGTAAAAATGTCTAGGAAAAAATTCCTTTTAAGTACGATTTGAGCATTATCGGAGGTTACACACACAAACAGCTTTCAAATGACAGTTATAAATTACTGCTAATATTGCTGAGGGTTGCTTAAAATGGTTGTTTTTAGGATAAACAGTGCTTAATGCATCATATCAGTGATAAAACATGAGGTAACAGGCTTATGTTGAACAGTGGTATGAGGGGGGGAAGCGGTAAAAAACAATAATAGCGCTCAAGTTAGCCGCCTGCCATTAGCAAGATGAATTAGCCAAATCCATGCAAGTGACAATGGCTACAGAGGGAACCTGATCCTGGAGCCTCTACAACCTGAAGTCCCAGACACCACCAGGAAGCAGACGGAGCGCAAATCAGCCCTCCTGAGACCCAGGAATCACACACACACGTATTTACAAAAGCAGACACACACACACACACACACACACACATATCTGCAATACATGAACACAGTATCATGGATTTTAGCAGACCATAGAAGTTTTAACAAAGCAGGGAGAAAGGCATTCAGTATTATCAGATAAATATACAAATGTACAAACTACAACAATTAAATAAAAAATACATATGTAATTGTTGTTGTTGTTCCATTTTAATGCATTGTCCATGATCGATTTTAAAGTATATATATATATATATATCATAAATAGGTTTTAGATCAGCTCATTTGCTATTCTAAGGCATGATATGATATACAGGTGAATAGGGTAAAAATGTTTTATTGATATCACAATTTCCTCAGCTGATTAATCACAGTATATTATGACAATTGTTTTGTATTGCAAGTTTTCTGAAATTTTGATTAAATATGCAAATGAGGCATTATATAATTAAATATGAACTAATTTGCTTAAATGTGCTCTAATTTGCATACAGAAAACTGAATATTGGATAACGTCAGGTTCAAAAGAGTTGTTTCATTTGTTTACATATTCGATTTAACAGAGAGGATTTTGGATATCTCATTTTACCACTCCATGAATCTGAAAACACTGTGAGTGGAAAACATTTTCATTATGTTTTTAGGAGTAAAATATAATACAAAAAGTTGAATGATATATGAACATTATATATCATCGGCCCTCTGTAAAAAAATAAAATAAAATAAAATTCAGCATATATATACAGTAGATATAGATATAAAACGGTAAAACGTTTGGTGTATGTGCTACTGAAATGGAGATTTCTGGCTCAGTGCATGAGAACTTAACAAAAAAAGAAAATGGTTATTAAAGATATGTACTGTAATCGAAATCTACAGATGCAAATCGTGTAATAAAATAAACAGCTAAATGTGTATTTCGGATTTTTTTCTTTCCACTAAAAAAAACATACAAAAAAACACCATGGTTTTACCTCTAGAGTATTGTCTTAAATTAATGCAACTTCACTGAAAAAAATTTAATGAAATGGTGCAGTAAATTTCAGAATTTACAAAATTTTGAAGCAGAATATTGAAACAGTTGATATTCTTTGTTTTATTTACAACTTTACAAAAAAAAAGCATTTTTACAGTGTAACTTGAAACAACTAAATATGTCTGTCCAAGACCAGCTAATCTTAAATAAATGCATCACAATAACATATTTTTGCATCCTTTTTCTACAATTTAAGAAAACAGTCTGGGCTAAATATAGTCTAAAATATTTATAGCATTTGTAGCCTGCTATCAAATTAACTATCAAAAATAAATTAAGTCACATTTAACCCGAAGTATAAATTAAATTGTCCATTTTAGCATGCATTGTGTGCCGTACTATGTGTGTGTCTGTTGTAGAGTATGTTCCTCTAAACTAAAGCTGAAGTAAGTAGCACTGGTTCTGGGGTTTTCCTGCTGCTCTGCACTGCTGCACATGTAGGGGTGGTGACATTGACTACAAATGAGTTTAAATATTGGATTCAGGGCTGGCAGACCCTGGACCCCACTCCATTACCCTTGGGAGCCTGGCAGTCACATGTAGACATGTGTATCAGATCACATAGGAGAGGATTTGGAGGGAGAAAGCAAGATGGAGTGTAAAAAAAAGAGAGAGGTGGGCAGTGAAGTGAGTCAGTGAATATTTTGTAGGAGTTGTGACTGCTCCCACAATAACTGAACAATATGACCTTTCATAGGAACTGTGAAATGGTAGCTGCACAAATAATATCCCTGTATTTTTTTTACATCCCTATAAAGGAATTGTTCGCACAAAAATAAAGATTTTCTGAAAATGTACTCACCCTCAGACCAACCATAATGTAGACACGTTTGTTTCTTCATCAGAACAGATTTGGAGAAATTTAGTATTACATCACTTGCTCACTAATGGATCTTCTGCAGTGAATGGGTGCCGTCAGAATAAGAGTTCAAACAGCTATTAAAAACATCACAATAATCCACACAACTCCAGTTCATCAATTAACTGTCTTTTGAAGTGAAAAGTTGCGTGTTTGGATGGATTCTCTCATTCTGACGGCCCCCATTCACTGCAGATGATCCATTGGTGAGCCGATAATGTAAAGCTACATTTCTCGTAATCTGTTCAGATGACGAAACAGACTCATCTTTGTCTTAAATGGCCTGAGAGTAAGCAAAGTTTCATCAAATTTTCATCTTTGGCTAAACTGTTCCTGTATGTTTCACAGTATGGTTAAGATTTTGATATTCTCATACTGAAATGAACATTTTATTTTTATCAATTTCACCTTGAATGCCATACACCTTTAGCCACAATTCATGTGCTAGCTATCAGAAAATGACTTGATAGAATCCCAGCACTTTGTCTCACACTGTGTTTAGACTATGACACATTGTGTCTCGGGGGCCAGTGTAAAGCTGCTGTTGTCAGTTGCAGCGTGTTTGATATTAACACATTGTCTTTGTCATAATGGCGTCCTCCTGGTTTGTGCCGCGCTGCTCGATCGTCTCCAATGGCCAGCAGAGTGCTGATGAGGCCTGACATGTGAAGTATGACATCATGCCAGTGGGTGGCCTGTCGGAGGGGCTGCACCAGTGAGGTCACAGGTCCTGTAATGACTTCCTCGGGGTTCGGCAGCAGCTGCAGTAGAAAGCGCTGAGCCTTGGATGCTTCTCTGTGTGTCTTTCTCGTTTTTGTCTCGTTTTGCTTGTAGATGTTGGGCTTCTCCATATTATCTTATTCGCTCTCTGTCATTCAGTAATCCGAAATAATTATCTGGCTCTGACACTCTCCTCATGTGTACACCTTGCCAATACTACATGTGCATTTGAAAAAATAGATAATTATTTTTCATAATCCCATAAAATAAATGGCAAATTGTACTCAACTAGGCCCGAAACCCTTATTTGTTTTTTCTTGCCATGAAAGAAGGTGCTTAAGAGAATATTGATTGTATTTGGTTTTAAATGATTTATGTCATTATGCAGTTATGAAACAAACTACCGTTCAAAAGTTTGGGGATCGTAAGATTTTATGTTTTAAAAGAAGTTTCTTATGCTCACTAAGGCTGCATTTATTTGATCAAAAATAGAATAAAAAAAAGTTAGATTGTTAAATATATTTTTACAATTTAAATAACGCTTCTCTATTTTTTTTTTATTTTTTAAATGTAATTTATTTATGTGATGGCAAAGCTGAATTTTCAGCAGCCAGTACTCCAGCCTTCAATGTCACATGACCCTTCAGGAGAAACAGTTCTTCTTATTATCAATATTGAAATTAGTTGTGCTGCTTTATTTATTCATTCATTCATTCATTCATTCATTCATTCATTCATACATTTATATTTTTTGGAAACCATTATACTTATTTTGGTAACGCTTTACTTGAAGGGGTGTGCATGAGACTGACATGACACCTTCATAATCATGACATGACACATGTCATGAATATGAAGGAGGTTTTATGCATGTTTATGACAACTGTCATTAAGTGTCATTCGCTCAGTTATGTCATTTTTAATGCAAATATGACATTATTTGACCTAACCCTAACCTAACCCTACCCCTACCCTTACCCCTAACCACAGCCCATAACAAAGACATCTCAAACAATGTCATCTTTGCATTAAAAATTACATAACTGAGCGAATGACACTTAATGACAGTTGTCATAAACATGCATAAAAAACCTTCATATTCATGACATGTGTCATGTCATGATTATGTAGGTGTCATGTCATGATTATGAAGGTGTCATGCCAGTCTTATGCACACCCCTTCAAGTAAAGTGTAACCCTTATTTTTGATGTTTAAAAGAACAGCACCTGAATATATCTTGAATTGAAATGTTTGTTAGACAATTTTTTCTTACAATAAATTAAGTTACATGACTGAATGGGATTGAATTTAACTTGAATTTAGTCAACACCACAATATCAATAAAAATGTAAATTTGTTTTAATGATGATTTTTCTTCCTGTTTTATACAGAAAGGGTTCAAATGAAGCCATTCCATGGGTTACACAGTTTTAAAGAATGTTATTTATTTGGTATTAATAAATGGAAAAAAAAAAATTATAATAATTTTGTGCCTCTAATGCTCTACAAAATGTTGACAAGTGTACTGTATTCATGGAAAGTGCCTAATATGACTTTTGAAGACAATAATTTTGTTCCTTGTTTTGTTTCTATATTCAGAAGAAATCGAAACTATCAAAAAACACACAAACTACAGTACATTCCACCTAAATGCTCAGCTTTGTGGTTTACATGTCAGCAGGTTCATGTGACATTTACAGAGGAACTGCAGCTACAGGTCACCGTTGCAGGCTCTCATCCGGATTTATTCTGGGCTGAATCATAGCAAGCCCAGGGCTGTCTTGATAAATAGCTACTACAGGCAAACGGAAGAGTGTGCTCTTTGACTTCGTAGGTCATGCTGCCTTGTTGTGGGGACATGGACTAATGCGTTCTGAAGTGTTAAATTATTATGGTGAAAACTAGACCAGCGCTCTGTAAGCGAAGAATTCAGGTAGAAGGAGAAAAGCGGAACGAAGGAAGAGGAAAAAGAGAAGGTCAGAAGAAGGAGAGAGAGTGAACAAATGAGCAGCTGAAGAGGACAAATATCACTGTGATGATACTAGAAGGAGGGGAAATCGCTTCCTGATGAATATGGGGAGGAATGCAAGAGAGAAGAACAAGGAAGGAGAAAGATAAAGAGAGAGAGACTGAACATCGATATAAGAGGTTTGACTCTCAAACTGTCCCATTCACACAGTAGCATCAAAATTCAAATAGACGAATGTAAAACGTATGGGGCCATTCGGGGCCATTCACACACAACAGTTTTTTTGTCATTAAAGGGGTCATTTTCAAAGATCATTATTTTGTGTATTGAGTGTAATAGAATTAGTTAGCATGCTTCAATTTAAAAAAAAAACATTATCTGGGCAATAGGGTGACACACCACCAAAGTGCAAAACGGAGGGATTTTTTTGCAATGACATTCAACCACAGCTGTCACTGTTCTAGACTGTTTGTTCTGCCTATGGATATATAGTTCAATCATTGTCAAGTCATGTGCTGTGGAGTACTACCCAAAAATCAGTGTGATTTCAGTGTGAGAATCGGCCTAGTGTTCTCATAGACTTCCATACAAATTATTATTGTTTTTAACTGCAGGCACTGCAATGCAATCTCTATGTGTTCTAGCACTAACATGCTTTCGTCATCATATGCAACCTTAACTTGTGCAGCGATTGATGGGAACAAACATACCTCTATTAATAAGAAATATGATCGAGTGAAACCGGCACGGCTTTTAACTCGAATGTGTGATATTTCCATGTGAGCCGCTTCCAGTATTTTAGCAAAACAAAAACAGTCCAATATGGTACACAAGAATACAAACTGGTTAGCATATTCCTTTAATCCCTTATGAAAATTAACCATGGTTTTATTATAGTGAAAGTGTAGTAAGTGTAGGGCTGCACGATTAATCGAATGCGATTGTCATGTGCATTATGTTCAAAAAGCCGGTTCTGTAATCAGCAGGAAATCATCATCACGTGCTTTCAGATGGAGCAGCATTTACTACACAGAGCTGTAGTTCACTGACAAGTTACGCAAAAAATCGCCCTCTGGCCTTTGGATGGAGATTTACTGCTGATCACAGAACCATGCTTCACTGAAAGATGCGCATGACAATTCTGTCGAATCGCGATCTCGATTCAATTTAGATTCCATTCCTAAGTAAGTGTATGTTTTTCGGCGTATTGATTACCATTTGTATAACCAAATACCATGGTAAAGCTATGGTTAGTGTAGCAAAACCATGGTTAATTTGTGGTTACCATGGTTTAACTATAGTAACCATGGTATGGTTGATTTTCGTAAGGGATGTACTATTGTAATTATCAATATATTGGCTTGAAGCTCAAATAGTTTTAACGTATACTACACCTATAGCTATTTCACTGGAAATAGCTTACTTACACATTGAAAAATATGGTTGATATGTCTATGAAGATGCAAGCACAGTAATGCTTTTAACACTTATGTTATCTCATGCACCTTGTGAGCTTTCTGTTCATGATGTAAATGAGCAGATTGCAAATTTCCCATTCTTTGGCACCGTGCTGAGCTTAAGTCATTATGACAACCGATGTAGATAAACCAGATATTGACAGCACAGTCTTAACAAACAGTTCGGATTAAATCACTTGCAAAATATCAGTCCTAGAGATTGGATTAAAAAATACACACACACACAAATTGGGTGCAGTGTGATCAAAGACAGAGAAACCAGGCGGTAGGCAAAGATGAGGATAAGGAGGAGGAGGACATTCAGTAATATCCACAGAGAAGGGAGGAGCTGTAAGTAGTTATTTTTTGAAAATGAAAATTGTGAGTACAGTTTCTAGCACGGGGGCCTGTACTACACAGTGTTGCCTTGTTAGAGCGCATTGTTTGGCGGAGGAGCACTGTTTGTTTATCCAAGCTCAGTTGAATAATGCAGTAGTAACTCAACTCCAAGTCTCCTGAGCAAAAGCCTCAGCACCTGTCAGAGATCTGCTTCGCCTGTCGAGAGAGATGCAAAGACGAAAACACGCCATTGTTACAAAGCCAAATAAAGTCCAAGTAATCGCTTACAGATGGCAAAAACAAATCACAGCTGTTAATTCCATGTGAAACACAAAATATGAAATATAAATGAAGCTCGAGGGGAATTCGGAAAGCAAATCTACAAATCCAACCACCAATATCTCTTTATTACAAAATATGAAAACGTGCCAAATTGTGAGAAACAGAATATTGCCCTGCAAACACTTCTGGTACATTAATGCCAGGGTCCTTAATTAGGAAAGAAAGGGATGAAACTGAAAGATGGATTTGATTAAAGAGATAATTCACCTTCCAATGAAAATTACTCATCCTTTTGTCGTTCCACAATATAATTTGCTGTGGAACACAAAAACAGTATGTTTTAACAATCAATCGAGATGTATTCACAACATTGTTCATATAACCAGGGGCTGTTAAGCTTAAAAAGGAACAATCGCTAACAACGCTTTTTCTTAGCTTTGAAACATTAGCAAAATTGTTAATGCCATATTTTGTTGTGGAAGTTATAAGTTATGATAATGGTGGGGGTTTGTGTGTGTGTGTGTGTGTGTGTGTGTGTGTGACTGCATGTGGACACTGTGAGCAGTGATATAAAAAAGTAATTGGTAACACTTTAGAACACTGTTCCATCATTAATGAATAACTACAGGAACAAACTAGTATTTATTAGTACTTCTGAAGAATATAATAATTACTTGGATCAGTATTCTAAAGAGAAAAGCATGACAACTCCCAAATATTGACTGACGTCATTGAAAGCGTTTGAGATTTGGATAGTAATGACTCAAGTGTTACTACAACCTTCTCAAGAAATTACTAATTATTTGGATCAGTATTCTAAGGTGAAGACCACAGTAACCCACTAGTAATGATTTAAGTGTTATCTAGCTAAATTAATTACTAACCAGAACCTTACAAGAAAACGCTTTAAAAAAGTTTACAGTGATTTCAGTAATTAATAGGGAGTTACCATGAACACTTTAGAATACTGATCCAAAAATGTTTAATTCCTCTAGAAGGATGTAGTAACACCTGAATAATTACTATCCAATACTTTACAAAACCCTCAAAAGTTTACAATGATTTCAATAATTACTAGAGAATTATCATGTTATTCACTTTAGAATACTGATCCAAATAATTAGTAATTCCTTATGAGGGATTTGGTAATACTTGAGTCATTACTAGTGGGTTACCATGACCTTCACTTTAGAATTAATTATAAATCATGCATTATTCATATTAATTATGAACCTGAATACAGTAGTTCTTAGTAGTTCTTGGGGAGGTATGAAAAATAGCAGTTACTGATTAGCTAATACTGAACTATCACATTCGACTAAGCACTATTATTTAGTAATTCATTAATCAGAGTTTCTTGTTAGATCCTAGTAGTTACTAGAGTGCTAATATTGCGTTAATCGTGCGTTCTTGTGTAGTCATTCATTAATGATGGAACAGTATTCTAAAGTGTTACCAAGTAATTATCTTTGTAAATGTAATTAAATATTAGTTCATTTTTCATTTTACATTTTGTGTGCATTTCATACAAAAATAACAGCATGCAAATTCGGAAAGACTTGAGGTTGAGTAAAGAATTTTAATTTTTGGGTCAACTATTCCTAGGTGCAAATATAGGGCAAAATTGAGATAGAAAGGGGAAAAAGTCAGATTCAGTGATGTGTCTGTGATGTCACTACACTTTAAGAGCACAAAGACTTTGCTATGCTGTCTGACAACCCTGTGTTGAGAGGTAAAAAGAACACCTGTCTACTGTCACCAGTCTTCACAGCGCTGCCATTGCCCAAAACTCACAGATAAGTCCCCATGAATGGTACACACTACATCTCCTCCCTCAGACGCCGTCTGCAGCCTTATAGCATGTAATATAGCTCAAGGTTGAGGTGAGAGATACTGAATGGATTGTTGTTGAAGGGTTTTGATGAAAATGTTGCATTTAGAGAAAGGGGGACTGTGGCATGTGATAATTAGTCCAGCTATTTACACAAGCGTGAAGAAAACAAAACGTGGTGGTTTCAGAGCTCAAAAGTTTTAATTGGATTCTCAAAAGAGAACTTCATGTTAATTGTATGGGCATTAGCAAATGTTTCAAAACTATTTATCTTGCAGTTTTTAAGCTGTGAATGCCAGAAAAAAAAACACCTGGAAAATAATAAATCAGTTGAATCTTTATTTATCACCACAGAACCAAGGCCAGAGGAATTTGTTTTTCACACTATATCGCCATTGAATAACACCTCACTAGAAACCTTGGGATTAAAGGAAACCGGGGTTAAAGAAAGTGCATCAAAAAATGACAATTGTTATTTACATAATTTTCCATTCTGATATGAAAAAAAAAAATTAAGAACTGAACTAGTTTCATATGAATCCTTATGATTGCTTTATATGAAGAATAGATTGAAATTTAGTTATGAGTAACTTCTATATATTAAAGCTGCAGTACGTAAATTTTGCAATTGCAGTTATTTGCGGGATTATTTTCTTTACGTGGGTTGTGCGTCGGCACGGATCCTCAATGCGGATGAATCTAATGGTTTGAGGAGTATTTGTGGCTGACAGTCACCGCACTGGTGTGGATACTGTAATTCAGAATCACAGATTCTACATCTTGGAAGTATGACCCAAATTTTCACCAGATATTGTCATCTGAACAAGTAAGTAACTGTCACAATCGCTACTGTGAGGAGCACGGAGGAACGAGGAGATGTAGAGCAGACTTTAAACAAACAGATTCACTGAACACACACTAAGACGAACATTCAATACCAGACAAAGAAGCTATGAACAGGACTCACTTAAAATACACCTGACTTGACGAGGGGATGACGAGACACACCTGGAACTAATGAACAATCAAACACATGGGAAAACTAGGTCAGGGCAGGCACATGGGGCCTGTTTACACCTGGTCATTTCATCCGTTTTCGCTGATCGGATATCTATCTGATTTGTTAAAAAAAAAAACACCTGGAAAATAATAAATCAGTTGAATCTTTATTTATCACCACAGAACCAAGGCCAGAGGAATTTGTTTTTCACACTATATCGCCATTGAATAACACCTCACTAGAAACCTTGGGATTAAAGGAAACCGGGGTTAAAGAAAGTGCATCAAAAAATGACAATTGTTATTTACATAATTTTCCATTCTGATATGAAAAAAAAAAATTAAGAACTGAACTAGTTTCATATGAATCCTTATGATTGCTTTATATGAAGAATAGATTGAAATTTAGTTATGAGTAACTTCTATATATTAAAGCTGCAGTACGTAAATTTTGCAATTGCAGTTATTTGCGGGATTATTTTCTTTACGTGGGTTGTGCGTCGGCACGGATCCTCAATGCGGATGAATCTAATGGTTTGAGGAGTATTTGTGGCTGACAGTCACCGCACTGGTGTGGATACTGTAATTCAGAATCACAGATTCTACATCTTGGAAGTATGACCCAAATTTTCACCAGATATTGTCATCTGAACAAGTAAGTAACTGTCACAATCGCTACTGTGAGGAGCACGGAGGAACGAGGAGATGTAGAGCAGACTTTAAACAAACAGATTCACTGAACACACACTAAGACGAACATTCAATACCAGACAAAGAAGCTATGAACAGGACTCACTTAAAATACACCTGACTTGACGAGGGGATGACGAGACACACCTGGAACTAATGAACAATCAAACACATGGGAAAACTAGGTCAGGGCAGGCACATGGGGCCTGTTTACACCTGGTCATTTCATCCGTTTTCGCTGATCGGATATCTATCTGATTTGTTAAAACGTTTCCATTTACACTTGGCCACATAAATGTATCGTCGCAAAACAGATATAAATCTGATCTTCAATTCCCGTGCTATATTTAAATTGAACAGAGTTCACATCAACGAAATCAAAATCTGCTTATAAGTCTGCCACTTTTGTTC
Source organism: Sinocyclocheilus grahami (assembly GCF_001515645.1). Lineage (NCBI taxonomy): Eukaryota > Metazoa > Chordata > Actinopteri > Cypriniformes > Cyprinidae > Sinocyclocheilus > Sinocyclocheilus grahami. The sequence goes on along the minus strand of NW_015505580.1, from coordinate 386,837 downwards.
TGACCAACTGAGGAAAAAAGCTTTACAATAAATCGCACTACCAATGGTGATTAAATCTAATGATCGGTTATCACATCAAACGGTGCAAATTATTATTATTGTTATACTTTGTTCTCAAATTGTTAATGTTAACATCATCAGCATTGTGTGACTATGTGTATGTAGTGTGTATTAGCGTTCCATGTAGATTTCAATTTCTCTACAATCTAATCCCTAATTGTCCTACCAATCATATAAAGAAATTATTTTACCCCAAAAAGCAAATCATTCTTCCTTAGATCTGGTTCTCATTTAAAATACAGAACTCGTGTAATCCCACTATCTGTAATCAGATGCACATTTAAAACTGTCATATAATCTAATTTCAGTCATTTACATGTGTTTCATAAACACATAATCCAAAATTCTGGATTACAAGCTGCCATCAAAATGATAAATTTAATGATTCCAGCTGCTGTGAGAAAAGGCTATAAACGATCCGCCACCTGCAGCATCCTCACTTGAGATATAGCCTACCACTACCAGTACCACTCAAATTAGGAAACATTATTATAATCTTACAGTTGTGAATTGGGCTAAGGTAAGGCAATAGTTTTGAACACTGGCTGGTTATGTACTTGCTCAAAAATTGATTTCAGATCACTTTTAACCAAACAAAGTTACAGACTGCAGGTTTAAGTCATTATACCAGTCTTTATGTCATTCATCGCGTAATCATTCTTACATATGCAACGATAACTTTGTGTGAGGAAAAGGCTGATTTTCAATACATTATATATCTATTTATTTATTTTATCATTTTTGAAGAGGGACAACGTGTGTCTGTAGCCACACTCCATCCAGATATGATTATATTAAACATTCCACCATGACAGAAACTCAGAGATCATAACCTATCCTTCTAATTCAGCAGCCCGGATATCCTCCATCAAATTAATCAAACGGTGACATCCTACAACAGTGAGCAAAGTGTGAATTGAACCACAGCGGCAAACTTCAGAGTTCAGTCGAACTCCCAACCCCAAAGTATACTTAATTTGACAAAGTATCTGTAATAAATCACACGCTCATTCTAAAATAACCACTCCATTTATATTCAGATATTAAAGGGCTGGACATTTTCCTTTAAAATGTAGAGTTCACTTTGGTTGGAGAATAAGAGAGACCACTGTAATGACTTCCAGATAGCTGTACTCTCTGAGAGGGCCATATATCATACTTTAACAAGTACCAATCAACACATCTCCATTCTGTTCGCTCTCCCCGTCCTCTTCTTCAGTCTGCCCGGTAGGTTGTGGAAAATTGTGTGTGGAATACTTACATGTGGGCAAGTGGGAAGTCTGGCTGATGACCTGCATGTGATATTGCTGTTGATATTTTTATAATGATAAAATCGGTCGAGACGAGAATCGACACTTGTCATATTCACTCGATCTGTCGGGACTCAATTAAACAGCAAGATACAAAAATAAACACTTTGACCCGAGACAAAGGCAGAGTAATCAATTACATTAATCAATAACAGATATTTGATGCTGATTGGTCAATAGCAGTGTTTAATTTCATTAATTTATGAAAGATTTCTATGTTATTTAATATATTAATTTATATATTCTTTTGTAGAGGTTAATATCAGAGGGCTGCCCACTTAAAAAATAAATAAAAATGCCGACTGATTAAATATGTGTGGGTTTGTGAAAAAGAGAGACGGGGATAAGAAAAATTAGCATCAGTGGAGTGAATGAAATATTAAAGCCCTTTAATGAAAAAGAGGAGGTTTGCTTTTTCTTTTTACACTTTCAAATGTATTTATTAATGTATAGTTTTAAATCACAGCCATTTCATTTCTAGCTGAGGAGCATCAAGCAAAAAGGATGGTTTAAAATTTTAATGAATAAACAATGTCCTTTCGCTGAAATGTTACATGGGTCTTTGAACAATGCACCAGCAGCAATTAATCAATACGAGAAGAAAATTACATTTCATATTTAACAGAATATGAACTCTAGCTTAATAAATGATATCTTCTTTTAATTTAATTGGCGTCAGCTCAGATCTAGCAGATTGCTAATAAAATTCAGGATTTCCATATTTAATGATGCATGCTTTTCGTGCTAAATTTTACAGGGGAAATGTTGTCTTTAATGAACCTTAGAGACAATCCTAATAGACATTGTCTTTAACAAATGTAACTTCGCCTACATTAAAGGTCCTTTAGTTGAATCTGCTGATTTAAACACATTTATGGAGGGCCAGAGAATTATGATGTTCTTCCTACTGTTTTTGTTTGCTATTACTGCTGCATTATCCATTATTCGAAATAGCACAAAATTAAACAAATAAAAAAAGCATCTTGCAAGCTACTTTTCCCTCTCCTCGCTTGGGTTAAAAGGCATGGTTCATTTTGGAGGAGTCTGCAGCGAAAATGGGAATAAATGGATGTCAATTTCCATTTTAAATTGGTAGCCAATGACCCATGGAGGAAGCCCTTTCCACCACAGACAGACAGAATAACTCGAATTAGAAGCGCCTGACATTTCAGTTAATTGCTCCGAGTGTGGCCGGCTTCTACAGTCACCTCCTAACCAGGTTCAATTAAGTCTTCACCTTTGCAGCCGAGTGTTTGGAGGGGAGGAGAGACGAAAGACGGTTTGGAAGAGTGATGCTCTGACCGACGATACTGACAACTCGGGTTTCTTGCACAATGAAGTCTCAATAGATGTTACAAAGTGGGAATCTTGTTTTATTTTGACAAAACAGACAAAAACTGACGTTTTTGACTTGGCAGTCTTTTTAATAGCATCTTAACTTTTTTGACAGCATATTTCAGACATGTCAACTTTCATCACTTTCTCAAAATTCCAACACAGATGAAGTTGAACATTATCCACAAGTGGTACTGGGACGATTCCCAGGTTCAAACTTCAGTAATACAACAGTTGCTCTGTATTATATGAGTAATCCTCTGTAAAATACTCTGTATTACATGAGTATTACTGTGCCACTAAGTCTGTTTTGTTGTGTCTGCTAAATATTCTGATAAACATTCATGAAAAACTGCATTGCTTGGTGGAATAATGATTTATCAAAAAATAGTACATTTATTACAAATATTACATTTTTGTTGCTGTGTGTTTATTTTATGAAACCTTGGAATTTATATGTAGTAAACATTTAATAAAAGCAATAAGCCCTGTGAACCAAGTGAAGTCTCACCTTACATTTTTTTCTAGTTTGAGAAGTCGTTTTACTCAAATATACTTCACAATTGGAAAGAAATAACAAACACAACTTTAAGCATGTTTCCTTACCAGTAATTTATGGAAGTAAGTTTTTGGAAGAAAAAAAAAGTTAGAAAATAATTACATGTTCAAGATACAGTCACCTTTTGAAACTTAAAATAAATTGCATTGTGAGATTTAAGTCACATTATAAATTGTATAATTTGCATTATAAATATTAAATTATCAATCCAAAATTATGAGAAACACATTTGAAATTGTGAAAGTATACAAACTGTATATATATATGTGTGTGTGTGTGTGTGTGTGTGTGTGCGTGCGTGCGTGTGAAAAATTGTATACAAAGTAATTACAAGGAATAAAGTCACAATAACCTTTTTAAGTCACATTGTTTGATATAGTCACATTGTAAATTATAATTTCAAAATCATGAGAAACGTGAAAATATAAATTGGTATACACATTGTATACACACACAGATATAGCATATATATATATATATATTGGACATAAATTGATATGTGTAAAAATAATAATATGAATATATGAAATATATGAATAAAAATTATGTAATGTGTAATAAAAACTGGATACAAAGTAGCAATTACAAGAAATAAAGCCACAATTGCCTTTTTATTTTATTTAATTATTGTTTGTTTTACTCGACACAGAAACAGACTTCTATAATAATCAGCTCTCAGTCAGGATAAAAAAAAATGTTTTCGCCTTTAAATGAGCACAAAAAGACACACACCCCCTCTCTTAGCAGTAAAACCCCTCTCAGTGCCCACATTACATTAATATACAACAATACCATCGCAACAAATGAGGCTATTGAAGTCTCACATTGGCAGCTAAATCATTCTAGTAGGATCAGAGGGGGAATTGTTTAAATTGGCTTTCATTATTCAAGGTCTGTATATGATTTGCGCTGCCCCTCTAATTACTAGGGGTACTGACCACCGGGAGCAGTTGACTGAGGCAATGCTAAATAGGTTTACCTGCAACAAGATTTGAAGGTCAAACAGTTTATCGCTGTGCCTCTCTCTCGGCCATCCAAGTAAAAAAAAAGAAAAGACAACAAAAAAAAAGTTGACGATGTTTCGAATTTGGCTGATATTTTGCAAGATGGTTTGGCAAGCTATTGAAACATGTATATAGTAGATCAGAAAACAGTTTACGGTAATTTAGGTGGTAAAATTATCAAAAAGAGTGTGTAATTTTTCGTGGCATAATGATTAGCCCCGTGTCTTCCAGGCATTAGACATCTAATACAGTCTTCCTTTTGAACCATTAGTTCTTTCTCTGCTTGCAAAGTCAATCAGGTCATTAGTCAGAACAGAAAGTGCTGTAAAACTCCTGGTGCATATACTAGCTGGTACAAGAAAGCACTACTTTAGGTTAAAAGTGACACTTTAACTGCAGTGCATGCCCTTACTCTGAGCTTGGTAATGGTTTTATCTATTGTCAGCTAATACTTGGATTTGTCTGAGGAAAGTCAGTATTTGCAGTGCATTGGAGAATTTGCTCTATTATCCAGTGTGCATGTTTTATCATTGATTTAGGGTTAGAAGTTAAGTTATTATGGCCATTTTTGACCATTTACTGTATGTCTAAACTAATCCAAACTCTCAAAAGTGAATTTTAGCTACTTTAGCCTGCAGTTAGCTTACTTGCTAACCACCCACAATTCAGTTCAACCACACACTGTAGTTGTATCGCACACCATACAGAAATAAATCATGTCATTGTCATTCTTTACAGCACAAACTAGCTATAGTTGAGTGTGTGTTTGTGAAACAGTTTCTGTGTAAATGGACTGCTTTGCGACGCAAATATTACAGCTCGCTAGTTTTCTGTTATAGCTTTATATAAATATATATTAAATTAAAGATGATTTAGAAATGCTGACATTTTCAGGGACAGAAGAGGGGCTGTTCGCGCGATAGAGCCTTTTTTTTCACTAAGTAAAAATAGCATATTTTCTTAGCGATAGATGCTATTTACACTAAGTGAAAATAGCAGTATTTTTAGTGATATGCTATTTACACTGCAAATAGCTAGATTCTATTTATACTATGTTAAAATAGCAGGATATTCTGCCAATTACTTATTGCAAATAGTGGCAATTATCTGCACCTCAGCATTGTAATACATTAGAAAACAGTATGCAATAATAACTTATTGAGTGTACATTTTAATTTTAATTAAAATTATTAAATGGATGCCACCTTATTTGGACAAAAGCCCTCCCTACAATAACCCTACCCGATACTTTATTTTCAACTTTTTGATTATTTCCTTCATTTTTATTAAAAATAAATGCTTTTCTGATGTGATTTGAAATTTGAAAATGGAGAAAAAAAAGTTCGCCAAAAGGCAGATGTAAAATTAAAATGTAGTAATAATCTGTATTCTCATGCGTCTCAACTTCCAAATCATTAGCCGCTATATAAGTAAATAACTAAGAATAACAGTGCAAGTATGATTACAATAATAAATTAAAAACATGTAACACATTCCAGTTTAATATAACTAGAAGTGGATGACACTGGAAGCCTTGCACAGTCAAGGAAAATATAATCCATCCCCGCTCTTACATTAAAAATGAGGTGGTTTAACCATCTACAGAAATTTGGAATAGATGTTCATGAACATTTTCTATTGATTGTTGGAGCAGAATTCAACTATTTGGTGATGGCATAAACTATAGAATGCATAGCAACTTCTAGGCCTCGATACTATCATGCTAAACTGTCGCTATCATTTATTTATTTATTTTGATTGAGCTGCATATGTCCCATTTTTGAGCATTTTTCCACGCGTTTTGAATAGAGCGTGCCTTTATCCGTTCTCTACACTTCCAGACTCTCATTAGACTCATTTTCTAAAGATCACATCCTGTTTATTTGTAAAAGAAAAAAAAAAGGAAAAAATTGGGCCGGAGTGCGAATTCACAAACAGACCAATTAAAGGAAGCTATTCATTTAGTTGCATTTGTCAAAGGGCTCAGGCAACAATTAGTACTATTAATGCAATCTTGTCACATGTCGCCATGCCACATGGAATAGCTTCTCACAAGCTGCTCCATGGATCCCTATCAAACCAAATAATTCATTTGGCCCCAGCAGCCCTCACTAGGCTAAAATCCCTCTATTACTCTTTGACAGAGAACAAGCCTGCGGGGGGAACCATGCTTTCTATGAGGGGACTGTCAATTCTTCTTAGAAGCTGTGTCATGCGTATGTGTGGTTTGCATAGACGTGTACTAATGCATTTAAGATATTGCCGTATGATTGTCTAAGTAATGTGACACAAGCACTTACACTTTTAGCAAAATGGGGTGTTGTGTTTAGTTCGGCGTGTGTGCTTCATTTGATACATGCGCGCTGGAGGAGAATAAATCTCTCACTTTGTTGAAATTGGCATGAAGAGGTATTCATGCAAATGAACAAGACTCTGGTTTTGATATGTACATGGATACACATGTATATGCATATAACAGAAGTACATAATAATACAATCCAACTCAAATCACCAAAATGCTTGTGCTAAAGTAAATAAATGTTGTGTAATTTCTTATTGTTATAATCACCTCAAGTGCACCTAAAACAAAGGCAATATCAAAACAGTCTGTCATGAAAGGAAAACAGTTTATTCATGTTTGAAATTACACATAACTACCACAAGGAAGACTTTTCAGTCCAGGGTGTAGTCTGGTTAGAAAGAAACACGAAACATCTTTAATACATTAGAACCACTGCCACAAATAAATTTTGTATGACTTTTTTTTTATCAGTTTCAGAATCACATACGATACAAAAAAAGAGAAAGAAAGTTTGAATCCTGTCACACAGGGTTTTGAAATGTACAATTCTGAATACTGAAACCTCTATGCATTACAGGTTTTCTTTCTTCTTTTTTTTTTTTAATCATGGGTTTTTGTTTATTATTTTTTTATTTCTTTTTTGCATGAATTAGTAACAAGATGAGCAACATTCAAAATGTTCTTCAGTATTTACAACAGTTTTACTGTTTGGTGTTAATTGTATGATCATATTTCCCTCTCCCTGTTCCAGCACTAAATTCCCCTCCACCAGCCACTGCACTCTCCATACTCTCCGTGTTATTCGTATTATTAATATTATGGTTATTTTTTTCCTTTTTTAAAAGTTGCAACAAAGCAACTTAGTTTTCTTAGAAGGATAAAATATACATTAGATTACATAAAGAGCGAGAGAGCAAGAGAGAGAGAGAGAGAGAGAGAGAGAGAGAGAGAGAGAGAGAGAGAGAGAGAGAGTGACAGAGAAAAAGAGAGTAAAAAATAAATAATGATCATATTTCCCTCTCCCTGTTCCAGCACTAAATTCCCCTCCACCAGCCACTGCACTCTCCATACTCTCCGTGTTATTCGTATTATTAATATTATGGTTATTTTTTTCCTTTTTTAAAAGTTGCAACAAAGCAACTTAGGAAGGATAGAAGGATAAAATATACATTAGATTACATAAAGAGCGAGAGAGCAAGAGAGAGAGAGAGAGAGAGAGAGAGAGAGAGAGAGACAAAGAGAGCAAATTTCTTACAAGATGGAACCGAATCTAACAAAAGTAAAAAACAATGTATTTTAAAAAGACAAAAAAGAATGACAGAAAGTAAAAGACAAAAAGGGTGCAGGTGGTGATTTCGTTGAGAGGTAGTCAGTGAGAGCACTATAAGCTAAAGAAATGTTTTAAATCTATTGGTTTTCTATGAGTTTCAATGAGGTAATAAAGCGGAGTATTTATTTGTGAGATGTATAAATACTCTCAAGCTATGTCATATACAAGAACGTTTTTGAATTGAAAATTGCCAGAAGAGCCAACAAGATCCATATTTCCTTTTCACATCTTCTACACTTCCTTTCCTTAATCGTAGTGGACTAAATATCGATTACGTTTTGTATTTAAAAAAAAAAAGACATTAATTGCCAGGTATTTCAAAAAATCACCTCCCAAAATGGAGTGGATTGCCTTCCATAGATGGTCTTGTTTAAGTCATTGCTAGGTGTGATATTAATAAAAACTCAAAAAAATATCAGCAATGAAGTCCCCAAGCTGCCTTCTGTAGCATTTAGCCCTGTTAAATGCATCGGTTAGCATCGTATGAATATACTTTTGCATCAGTTGTATTCCTGCACTAAAGCTTTGCCAACAGTTGGTTAGAACAATGGAAAGGGGTTATGACCGGTAATAAATTCAAAAGAAGAGGAAAACCCCTAATAACTCACATACATTTTGAGCTTGTACACTTAAAATGATAAAAGAAACAAAACATACTGGTTTAATATGATTGGAGGAGAGCTTGTTAGTAAAAACTGCAGTGGACTGATGTTACGGCTAAGAAATGTCCAGCTTCCAAAACACTGTGGAAAAGTACCGTGGATGATTCCATGAGGATGTTTCTGGATTATCTGTGAGAGTCTATTCTGTGTCTCTGATTGGTCAGTCTGTGGTTTTGTAATTCTGTGATTGGTTGTCCACAGCTTGGGAAGGGGCCATGTCAATGAGGAGATCAGTTCGAGGTATCAGAGTGCACACTACCAGGGCCTTCTGTAGGGGAGATCACAGAGGATGGAGTCGTAGCATCATGCCATCCCCCATTACCCTGAAAACAAAACAGAAAAAATAAAATTGTAATTCATTTCACAGTGAAAAAAAAGAAAAAGAAAAATGAAACAATGAATGGTAGGCAAAAGAGATTTGTTTTAAGTATTTTTTGTTGTTGTTGTAAGTCTCTTATGCACTTTATTTTATGCGCCATGTTTTTATGAATGTTGAAAACACTTTTTTCAGCTTTTTTTTAATAGAAACTGTGATACACTACCATTCAAAAGTACAACTTAAATGAAAGAAATTAAGAAATAAATACTTTTATTTAGCAAGGATGCATAGAGACATTTATAATGTTACAAAAAAGTATTTTATTTTATTTTATCAAATAACTGCTGCTCAATGAACTTTATATTCATTAAATAATCCTGAACAAATACATCACTCTTTCCACAAAAAATGAGCACACACACACATATATACTGTGTGTATATATATATATATATATTCATATCATAAATATTTATATATTCATATATAATATAGAATTATGTAAAACAAATACAGATAATCTTTCCTAGTATTCAAAAATTCACAGGAAGTGCGGGTGTTTATTTGTCTGCTTGCAGTGAAGTGTGAGTCCTAATCCTGGTGTGTAGTGTGCATGTGAGTGAAGCATGCATACATATGCATACTAATGCATTAAGAAATTAATAAGAGAGCCTGTCTCCTCTGATCTACTGTCTGACATGCCGACGGCCATCTTGCCACGCTAAACCCACTTTGGCTTCTCCCTCTCTCGGTCCCTGCTTCCCTCGCTCTCAGAAAACAAATTCACATAAACGTTGTGGCCAATGGGAAAGATTGCTGAAATCAATGTCTAATCAGATTTCAGCGGTGGGCCGACAGCTTGTCGCTCCATATTTTGATGTCAGTCAAGGGGAGGGATGCGGGGGCGGGAGGGGGGGAAGCTGGAAGGATGCTGAGTGGAAGCGACGGTGCAGGCCTTTCCTCCACCCTGCTCGCCTGAGTGCTCCCGACTCAATCGCCTGGCTCTCAGTGGAGGCTAGCTTTAGCTGGATTTCTTCCTTTCAAAACAGTTAAATCCCCCACCTAAGTCAACCCTCCCTCTCCATATCAACACAACAAATGGTTAGAGGATGCCAACGGTCCACACTAGTAGGTCATGACAGGACCACAGAAAAAGTGCCAAATTATTTTTTTGGGGACTATTTGTGACCCTGGACCACAAAACCAGTCATAAGTGTAAATTTTTCGAAATTGAGATTTATACATCATCTGAACACTGAATAAATAAGCTTTCAATTGATGTATGGTTTGTTAGGATAGGATAATATTTGGCTGAGATACAACTATTTGAAAATCTGGAATCTGAGGGTGCAAAAAAATCAAAATATTGAGAAAATCACCTTTAAAGTTGTCCAAATTATGTTCTTAGCCATACATATTACTAATCAAAAATTTAGTTTTAATATATTTACAGTAGGAAATTTACAAAATATCTTCATGGAACATGATCTTTACTAAAAGAAAAATCAATAATTTTGACCCATGCAATTTATTTTTGGCTATTGCTACAAATATACCCCAGAGATTTAAGACTGGTTTTGTGGTCCAGGGTCACATGCAAAAATATTTGGTCCCAAAAGCAGTGAATTCAATCAAAAACTGCAGTATTAAATGTTTAATTATTCAGTAGATGTTTGTAAAATTAGGCAGAAGCCAACCTGAGGAAATGCCCTCATTCTTGAAAACCACAAAGAAAACTTTATAAGGTAAAGGAAAATGTCAGACTACATTAAATATAACTAAAAAGGATAAATATGGTGAATCGATGGCTTAATAATAAGTAAAATATAATTTATTAAAAAATAAATATGGTGAATCATTGCTTAACATAATAAAATATAATAATATTATTATTAATAATAATAATAAATATATATATATATATATATATATATATATATAAAACAGTAAACAAACAAGCAAATAAATAAAATGATGAGCATGGTGAACATGGCGAACCATTGGCTTTATAATTATTTTTAATTATAAAAATAATTATACAAATAGTAAACATGGTGAATCACTGTTATATATTACAATAATATTATACAACAACAATAATAATAATAATATTAATAATAATAATAAACTATGCTTAATTTTATTTAACTTTTTTGTACAATGAACATTTGAAGGAATTGTCACTTCATGTGAAATCTGGATCCTGAAGCAATACTAGTTGAGAACTACTGCCGTATGCTGATTTGCTAATGAGGTGTTTGGTTATCAAAACAATCTGTCTGTGTTTCTATATAAAAATCATGGGGAGATGTTTGCGCCTGTGTGTGTGTGTGTGTGTGTGTGTGTGTGTGTATGGGGACCCGTTCAGTGGCAGAATTAGGATTTTGCTGATTTCGAGTTCCTGGAACAGGTCAATAAATAGATTGTGCTAGTCTCCTCCAGCCACAATGTCTGGACTGATGCTGAAACGCGAGCGTTATGAGGAAGTCTGCTGTACCCTGATGACATGGATCACTCGCATTCGGCCTGACACACACGCACACAAACACACACACACACTTGTTGTAATGATAGAGTGAGTTCTGACTTGAGCAGTGGACCAGAGTGAGAGAGTGTGAAAGTGTGGCGTTTGAGCCTGCGAGAGGCTGACACTTCATCTGCACAGCTACAGGCCACAGAGGTCTCCAAACACACACACACACAGCCGTCTCCGCATTAGCCACAGATACACTGCCACGTTTGGGCCCCACTGCTGTGAAAAATCAGGCATACATTTTGACTTATGACATTTATCGTTGTGTGTTTTGCTAGAGTTAATTCATGCAAATGGAGCTCTAACAGTCATCAGAAAGTACACATATGACAGCTCTGCTCTATTAATTACCTCACTGCAAATTATTCCTCCATCTGATTGCATCTGTTTCTCAATAGAAAGTGATTTGTTTTGCTTTAGGAAAGCTCATTTGTCTTTTTTGATAATGTACAAGGACCATTTGGACTGATAAATAAGCTGTTTTGTATCAGGAATATGTAATAATCCTTAAAACACATTTTACTGGCCCATTTGATATCACAAATCCAGAAAATGCTCAATTGTCTTTCATAAACTATAAATGTACATGTTCCTATTTTTAACTGTTTAACTGTAAAACTGTTCCTGTTTTACTCACCAACCAGAGTCTTTTCATTCAGCAGGTTTTTTTTAGATTAATGTTTAAAGCTAAATGTTTTTATAAATAATTCCTCGACAAGCAAGGTAACAGATATAAGATCTAAACCTGTGTTCAGCTCAAGGAAGATATATGTCTGTATTTCTCTCACCCTCTCTCTCTCTCATCAAATAAATGAGTCTTTACTCTGATGGTTTCATAGTACGCAGTGTATGGTTGGAAAAAAAAACATCATATCAAACCTCATCAAGGAAGATAAAATTCATGCCTGCAGACGGCTGCAGGCAATCATACTTTCATATTTCATCATGTTGATAAGGATATTGCAAATTCTTTGAAGCATTGCAAAACAGGCAAACAGAGGCAAGACGTGCTATTAAAAGCCTTTTCATCTTACCATGTTATAGGTTACTGTAATAGGAACTGTTTACACAGGCAACAAACTGACTTAATATTTCTGAATTTCTAAATTTCATTTTCCTCACACCACTCCCAAATACTTGAGCTTTTACTGAGCAAAGCATTTATTCCCGCTTTAAAAAATTGTCATATTTTCCACTTTATGCATATTATGGGACAGATACTCCTGTCATCCTTTGAATCATCACTCTGTTTGTCGTGGAGTTTGGATTTATGGTGATTCCTTGCTGGGGATGGGACCTGCTTATGACTCAGGTCCTTCTGATTTATGTTATAATAACTATATGTATTTGCTAGGGCTGGGCAGGTTAATGTGATATTATCGTGATACTTTATTTTATTTTATCGCGCATTAACACAGTGTATTTATTTATTTATTTATTATTATTATGAAAGTCCGTTGCTCATTGGCTCGGAATACACATGTAGACATACCATGGGTCACAGGAGGGGTGCAATCATGCTGCAAGTATCAAAAGTTCTGCGCTCCAGCACGGTTAGTGCTCACACTACATGCGTACCGTGCCCAAGCTCAACTGAACCGCGCTCTGGCTTAATTTGAGATTTATAAGAAATATTTTAACTGCTACTAGGATATGTAAAAGGAATACTGCATGAGAAAAGATTTATGGTGATTCCTTGCTGGGGATGGGACCTGCTTATGACTCAGGTCCTTCTGATTTATGTTATAATAACTATATGTATTTGCTAGGGCTGGGCAGGTTAATGTGATATTATCGTGATACTTTATTTTATTTTATCGCGCATTAACACAGTGTATTTATTTATTTATTATTATTATTATGAAAGTCCGTTGCTCATTGGCTCGGAATACACATGTAGACATACCATGGGTCACAGGAGGGGTGCAATCATGCTGCAAGTATCAAAAGTTCTGCACTCCAGCACGGTTAGTGCTCACACTACATGCGTACCGTGCCCAAGCTCAACTGAACCGCGCTCTGGCTTAATTTGAGATTTATAAGAAATATTTTAACTGCTACTAGGATATGTAAAAGGAATACTGCATGAGAAAAGCACTTTATTTGTTTAAAGTGTTTGCAAACAAAATGTTATTGCACTTTTGTTCATATTGCAGTACTTGTAAACGGAAAAAGTGCGCAATACACTACTTTTGAATTCATTATTGAATTTTGTGCATAATGCGATTAATCGAGATTAACCGTAAAAATCATGTGATTAATCGCGATTAAACATTTGAATGGTTGTCCAACACTAGTATTTGCACATTACAGATTTTCACAACATCATTTCTTAGTAAATGTTAACATAAAATTTTGGTGTTTATGTGCCCATGGCACATAATTTTGTTAAATAAAGCAAATTCTTAACACCAAATTAATAATTTTATTCAACAAGGATGCATTATATCAGGGGTGCCCAAAATCGGTCCTGGAGGGCCGGTGTCCAGCAGAGTTTAGCTCCAACCCCAATTAAACACACCTGAACCAGCTAATCAAGCTCTTAAAGGTATACTAGAAACTTACCAGCAGGTGTGTTGAGGCAAGTTGGAGCTAAACTCTGCAGGACACTGGCCCTCCAGGACCGAGTTTGGGCGCCCCTGCATTATACTGATCAAAAGAGTAAAAATGTTTCAAAGACGCGATCTGAGGGAATAGCCGACACGTCGCCGACGCCCATGAAATATTTGGCATGCTAAATATCTGGAGCTGTCGGCGATTCACAATCACGCTGTGTGAAATGAGTTCTGACTGAAAAACACATCAGCGATGACCTACAGCCAATGAGAGTCCAAGATACAGGGCAGCGGGAAGTTCGGGGAGGAGTTATATGAAACGTAGTTTGTGGACCAGTGTTGCCAAATCCGCGATTGCCGACCGTTGTTTTTTATGTCAGCAGGTTGAAGCGACCCCAATAACGTGATATTTAGGCCCTGGAATGTGAATTGTACCAGGAGAACCCCGCCAAAAAAAAATAGTATTTTACCCCCCGAAAGTGCTTACTGGGGGACCCCCTCGAAAGCAATTGGGCTATTTTCAGGCTAATTTTAAATAGTAATTGGGTGGGTTATGTAGCGAAAACCTGGCAACCCTGCACCAGACAGAGCTGTCGGCGATTCTTCCTATTGTAAAGTCATGCAGTGTGTAACCTCTTGTCGTCGTTCCATTGTGCAGTGTGAACACAGCAACAACTGAATGTTACCCTAGATAGTCGTTCAGTGTGAAACCAACAGTGATGCAACATCTTTGAAAATCGTGCAGTGTGAACTCGGCATAAGATACTTTTTTCAAAACATTAAAAAAAGAGACCTCAAACTCTTGAATGGTAATGCATTACAATTTTCATTCGAAAAGGCTATTGAGTTATAGATTATCTCTATAATGTTAGGATGAGTGTAATATCTTTATTATTGCTTAATTCGGTGGCACTTCAGTCATGGCTGACTGAGACTATACTTACATTCAAGCCATGTGGACTATACATGGGATTCCCCCCCAGGGCATCATTGTATCCTGCCGTCTGACTGATAACATGGCGCAGGGTATCCACCTGCAGAGCACACAACAGGAAGTCAAGCTTGTCAACATTCTGCGTTACAGAAACACATGCAAACATCGACACAGTGATGTATGGTGACAACAGACAAAGGCAATGGTGTTTAAACAAAAAATGTGATGGCTTTGCGGTTTACTAAATGGATCATACTATAATGGAATATGCAGCTGAATGAAGTTAGGGATACATATGTGGTTTAATGCAACATTTAGGACAAAATATGCATTTCCTCTCTCTATTGCTTTCTGGCAAAGATTACTCTATTTCCAGGCTCGAAACACAAAATCCCAGAAAGGAATGGAATAGTTTTGATTTGGAATTTACTACAAAACATGGTAATATTCACACATGACAACAGTTGGAGGAGAATACGGTATGTAACACATTATCAGAGCATGAGCAGATTTGAGAAATGTTCAGTAAACATTAACTCTTCGTCTCTCTCCTTCAAATGGTGTCTTTTAACATGAGGATGAAATGAGCTTATGTGAACATGGAAAATTGGGATAATCATGATGAAAAGGGGAGAGAAAAGGATATAGAGGTTTGGAGGAAAGAACAGTACCATACAACCAATACCAACCCAAGAGCTCATGTCAGAGCCAAATGCATTCACAACATCAACTACAAAATGGGGTCTGCTCCAGGATCAATATACTAGCATAATGCTGTAAATAATGAGTCTCTAGTCAGACAGGCCTCTTATGGGCTGTGATATGATAATTTAGTTGGGGGTCCAGACTGGAAATGTGAAGGATCCATCCATGTCCAGACTATTGTCATCATTAATCTTCCATGACTGTAATGAAGCTAATTGTTGAGGGGGTGATCAAATCTGTATCACGGTCTATATATTGAAGGGGAGGGAGTTGAGTTTTTAATGTGGATGGTAGGCTAGCTGACAGGTCTGCTCTGGTTCACAGCCCCAGTTCCTGTGCGTAGCGCCTACCTGTGACTGCACATTGGCTCCAACATGTGCCCCTTGGTAAGAATCCCCATTCAGATTCTGCATGCTCATGAACATGTCCCCCGAGTTTGGGAGGTTAAAAGAACCTGACGAACCTAGAAAGGAAAGATGTAAGGAGCTGAATAACGAGAGGATGAGAAAGAGAAAGAGAGGCTATAACAGACTCACACATACACGCAATGTGTGCAAGAACATACGCGCACCACACGCCACGCTAGAAGTGATGCTTGTAAAGCAAGCAACAAATGGAGAGCAAAAGAAACAAGGAAGAAATGAAAGGATATGGATGGGGATGACGGCTAGGTTGCATTACATATCTAGAAGGGCACGTGGGGGTCACCAAAAATGCCAAAACAAAGGGGGGAAATCACAAAAAAAGGACAAAGATGGTGTATGGAGTTGGAAGTCTAAGTTTTCCACAGGAGTTCACACCTATTCCTACTCTAGTGGACTAGTTCATTAGTGGAATTATATGCCAATGACAAGAAGGACAATAAGAAGCTTATGGAAAAGGCCAGTACCAGTGAACATGTTGGTTAATAGAGTGTTTTTGTTCTCTGCAGAGTCCAGCTGAAATTCTTCATCTTTCATCTGGAATCCTGGGTGCAAGAAAAAGGGGACCCCTTAAAAATTGCTTACCCACAACTCCTCAGGGTCTAAGCTATGTCTTTATCACAGTCAAATATTCTGCTTATTATGTCTGAAGAGCATCAATTTAAGGTAGACACTGTATCATTCTACTAATCAAATATTCATTATTATTTCATATTACACATTTCTTCAAGAGTGTAACATGCTCCGAGCAAGAGATTTCCATCAATTCACAGCGGGGGTAACACTGTCACATATTTTTGGATAGAAAGGGAGGACAGTGGGTAAGGATTATCTCTTTTATCCCCACCAGCACCAACACCCTCCCACCCCTCAAAACTACAAACACATTCAGCATGTGCAACCCGCTCACACAGTTTCTGCTTGACTTTGCTTGTCTCGTTCAGCATGTATAGTCTCAGAGGCAGGAGAGTGAGGCTTATCCCCCAGGCTGGGACCTCTCACTGTCACAGCAGCCAACCAGCATGCCAGAGGGAGCAGAGGTTCAGAAGGGACCAAGCTGGAGTTGGGGATGGCTGGTTGGTTTTTGGGGGCTCGTCCGGGATGAGTGCAAGCTTACCGGAGTTGGGTGTGGTGGGTGAGTTGGTCTGACTATTCTGGACGGCGGCAGCTACTGCGTGTGCGGCAGTCACGGCTGTCTTAGCGGCATACAGGTTGGCCTCCTCTTGGAACTTGCCAATGTTTTTTTTGTAGCGGATCCTCTTGTTGCCGAACCAGTTGGATACCTGAGGGAGAAACGGAAAGAAAAGGAAAGAGGGGAAAAAAAGAGGAGGGGATGTCAGACGTCAATGCAGACGAGGCATTGTGCACTAAACAGAGTGATTGTTTCAAGATGTCATGTTTGGGTCCATCAAGTCCACAGTTCCCAGCCTCCCACAGTAATATCCACTGGGCATGAAGACTAATTAAGCGATTATGAGACAGGGCTTGTGCGTTATTGCGGATGAAGGCGTGACATGCTCTCTTTGTCTCTAGACAAAACCAACACACAAGGGGCTGCTTGTCTTGTGGCAAAATTTGGATCAGTGTTGTTCTTATGGGATCAGGTAGCTAGTGCCAAACGTGAAGATGGTATAGTTCCTTGTAAGGCTAACAGAGATCTTGCTAAAAAGTATTTGTTCTGATCCCTGGTCCCATTTACTAAATGGATACATTCTCAATAAGAGTTTTAACATAACTCTTTCTTCTGTTTTTACTTTCACTACCTTTATTTAAGGTAAATTGGATCCATTTGGTTCCCTTCATTTCAAAGGCAAGGCTTTTATGCATCTTGATAACACTAATGTTCTTTTATTTTGCATAAAACCACTTTTGTGCTCCTGCCTTAAGACAAATAATAGACATAATAACAACCACAACTCATATAGTACACCTAAAAGCAGCCACACCGCCTCAACGCAATACATTAATAATTACAATAATGCTAATTTTACTAAAAACAGCAGCCAGGAAACAATAAGATCTGGGTCACATGGGGTGTGGTAGATGTGCAAATGCTAGCACTGCATAATTGTGGAATAATAAAGAGATTAAGGGTTGTTTCTTAATAGCCCTATAAATTACGATGGCCTGTCGCCGTGGCGATCTCTCCTGCCGTATTCCGGCTCTGGCTGGACTGGAGGACCAGAGAGCCTCAGCCCCTTAATGATGCTTTATTTAATTTCCACCTCTCTGCTTCCATTTTAATATCTCCAGCAGCCCGAGCCACACTACGCTACAGCGGCTGAATTTACATGACATCAGATCATTTCTACCCCCACCATGCCTCTGCGCTTCTAAATCTTTAATATCTAGGCAATTAAAATTAATGACCATTCGGCTGAAGCCACCACCGTTGGCAGGCTTTTGCCTTAACATCAATTGTTTGATGGGTTTACCTAGAGGTTAAACTAACAAGCAAGGTTTAATTGGAAGCAATGAAAGCACTAGCCGTCATCCTTTTTACTTAACCTGCTTATGAAGCAGTTTAAGGCCATGGAAAAGAGGCACACAGAGTATCTAAGCTAACCTCCTTCTAAAGATTAAATACCTTAAACTTAGCTGTTCCTAACCCTAATGTTTTAAATTTTAACAAAACAAAAAGGGGGGGGCATATAACTCATTTAAATGATTGTTATCTAGCTGTATGAGTCAATATCAAATAAGGATGAACGATAAAGATGATGAAAATAGGAAATCTTTAAAAAATGTCGTAAAAAAAGTATTGAATGCAATCTTTTTATTCATATTGGTTTCAATATGAAAAAAATATGACCCTATTCTGTGATATAGTTTCATGTTTTACGATTTTTGTTGTCATATGACAACAAATTACTTCCTGCATGTTGATTACACCACACTGACTTTAAGTTGTCAAATATTTTTAAATACTAATATTTTAAAACAAATCTACCTCACATATTTGGGTTTCATATTTATGCGAGAACATACCAGAGATGCAGTAGACTTCTATGTCTGGAACACAATACCTGGTTTGTTTGCTTTAAACCAATGGAGAGGAAAGCCTGTGTGGGTGTAGTAAATAATTCACCACTACTCCCTCCCCAAGCTTGGGTCAATACGCCACTAGTGTCACTGAAATGGGATGGATGATCTTACCCAGGTCTCAATACCTCCCGATTTATACTGCTTCTCTTGCTGAGAGTGGAGCTTAAATGGAGACTCAGACTTCTGGCTTCATCACACACACACACACACACACACACACACACAAACACTCCCTGTCATGGGCAGTTGCAGTGGCCAGGGCTGCTGAGATTATCAATAATGAAGCGGTCTGCATTAATAGTTAACACATTAACCTGAGGCAGAGCTCTGCTACATGTATAATGAGCTGAAATATTGATAAGTGTCGCTCGTTTGAACCGCAGGAAGATCGAAGCGGAAGAACCGCACTTAATTGGGTGATGGGCATATTTTGCGCCCACTCATTTACAGGGTGCACAATATCCCCTCTAGACACAATGCTTAAAATCATAGTGGTTATGAAAACTCTCTCTCAAAAAAAAAATCATGTGACCTTGTGTGTGCCTCATTTAGAAGACAGAGAATCACACATGCACAGAAATTGTGCCCAGATAATGAGGTTGATTCTGTGCACTGAGTGAAGTGGTGCCTGAAAAAGGCGACTAAATTTCATCAACAATACCATTAACACCACACGTTACTTCAAATTTGCACATGTCTCAGATACAGGAAAAATGGCAAAGCAGGCAGTCTCTGGGATCTATGCGTGCTAGAATCTGTTACAATAAGAGTGGACAAATCTTGCTACCACCTTAATAATGTAAATAACTGGTAGAAAAGAATAGTACTATCTGTTATTTGTTTACACTACAAAACTGTATCTATTTTTTTAAACCCCATTGCTATACTATAGCAAACAATAAATTTAAGAACAAAATATTCCAACATACAAATTAATTTAATAAAAGATATTTCTAAATAAAAATAGTTCCTGAACATACACAGAACACACTGATTAAATACAATGTGGGGTAAATATCTATCACAGGCATGTCAAAATGTGCAATGACAAGACATAACACAATCAAAAGGGACACATACTTTTAGCGCTTTGACAATCAAGTGAAATTCTCTAGGGAAGAGTGGAGGGGGTGTACAACAAAACATAGTATCTGATACTTGGTTTGATTACTGAGCACTCCAAATATAGTCCCATTTGACACTTGCTTAAGTTTGCAGATTTGTTGGCACTACATTAAGTGCAGGAAAGGTAGACTTTTGGGGGGAACTAAGTGCTGAGTATGTCTTAACATGTTCTAAGGTATAAGTGAACACACATAAAGGGGTGACAGAATAAAGGAAAAGCAACAAAGAAAAACAAATGGCACAAGAAAAGTGGAGCAGGAGAAGTCATGACATACCTGTGCCACTGTGATGGTGGTTCCCACCCCCTGAAGGCAAAAAAGAATGGCTTTTACAGGATCTGACTCTGAACAACCCTCCATAAGCCCCTCCCCACAGAGAAAAAACATTTATTACATCACAGAGTACGCAGATATGCTCTAAGACCAATAGGTTAACAGTACACATTTTCCTTGACCCCCTCTGTGACCGATTAAAAAAACAAAAACAGAAAAGAGTTTTGTCTGTGGGGAGATGGGTGTGGATGGGTACTCTTGCCTTCAGGTGGATTCTAAATTAAATTATTAGAGTGGGAAAACACTGTGATTCTTTTAAATTCTGTGCGATAATGAATCATACTTTCCGAATAAAATAAAGTCCCTCTTCTTTCTCTCCGACACACATAAACTCGCATGTGTGCACACATTTACTCTAAAACACAATGACTGACACAGATCACCACAAACTGTGGCATCCATCCACAACAGGGTACACTCTGTGTCTTCAGGCCCTGCTTGAGACTCAGCTCAGTGGAATTATCAGACTGATGTGTTAGAGCAAACAGGTATGCATGCTAGACAGTGACGAGAGGAAAGAAGAGGACAATGAGAGAGAGCACGCTGGAGAGTCTTTCTGGTCTGATCAAGCATGGCCCTGTCCCAAATGGCACCCTCAGCCCTAGCGATCCTCTTCAGAGTATATGCTTTGCCACACGGACTACTGGGTAACATTTGAGGATGCATAGTGGCTTCAAATGGGCTGCTTGGGAAGGTTTGGAAACCAAAAATGACAAGCTGGACACCATATGAGCGAAGGTCACCAGACCGTAAGTTAACATTAAGTACACCATTTAAGACAGGGCCTTTGTGTGACCTAGCATAGCCAATTAGCCACTTTTAGCCTAGATTATGGTATTACCCTGCTGAAAAAATAGCTTAAACCAGTCTAAGATGGTCTTTCAGGCTGGTCTGTTGACTGGTTTTAGAGCACGTGTTTCCAAACTCACTCCTGGAGAGCCGGTGTCCTGCAGAGTTTAGCTCCAACCCTAAGTAAACACACCTGAACCAGCTAATCAAGGTCTTACTCTGCATGCTACTAACATCCAGGTAGGTGTGTTGAGGCAAGTTGAAGCTAAACTCTGAAGGACACCGGCCCTCCAGGACCGAGTTTGGAGACCCCTGTTTTAAAGGGTTCTTGGGCATTTTTAAGCTGATCAGGCTAGGAGACCAACTGGGCAACCCTCTAAACCAGCTAGAGGAGGAGTCTTCAACTCTGCTCCTGGCGACTCCTGTCCTGCAGAGTTTATCTCCAACCTTAAAGGGGTCATATGATGTGATTTCAAATTTTCCTTTCTCTTTGGAGTGTTACAATCTCTTGGTGCATAAAGAAGATCTGTAAAGTTGCAAAGACTAAAGTCTCAAATCCAAAGAGATATTCTTTATAAAAGTTAAGAGTCAACCACGCCTACCTAAAACGGCTCGTTCTAACACGCCCCCACATGTCTACATCACAATGTGGGAAGATTTGCATAACGCCACCCAAATGTTGATGCAAAGAAAGAAGGCGTAACTTTTATTCTCGCTGTAGTATTATTGTTGCCGCCGCCATGTCGTGAAGGCGCTGTGTGTTTCGTTGTGAAAGCAAAACTACTTTGTTTGGCCTTCCAAAAGTGGACGATATCCACTTCGTCATGCCTGAAGCTGATCCCTGCTGGTCACTGAGGAAATACATCAACTTCACGCTGTGGATCGCCGGAACGGCTTTCACCCTGGACGGAGTGGAGTCCAGCCCCGGGTCGTCACATGTGGTTGCTCACTCAAGCCCGCCCGCCGCCGCTCACTCAAGCTGGTCTCCGCTCACCTCCCGCCGTGTGTTTCGTTGTGAAAGCAAAACTACTTTGTTGGCCTTCCAAAAGAGGACACGACTAGAAATCAGTGGTTAAGTTGTATTTACAACACTGTTCCAGAACAGTTCAACCCAAATATTCAGATGTGTCCAGGGAATTTTATGGAGGACTGTTTCCTGATCCTGGTAGAGTAGACTACAATGCCGGTTGTTCTTTCTAACAGATTATAAGTAAGTTTTTTTATATTTAAAGAATTTGCCACGATTCAAACGATTTTTGAGCAGTGCAGAGTAGTGCTTGTTGTTTGTCATTTCTCCGATCACAAATGCAGACATGGTTTTATGTTTACGCGGCGCGATGCAACGCAACACATAAAAAGACAGTATAAGTCATAATAATCAGTAATTATGTTCCCACTGGATGCAACAAATGTCTCATTTATAATGGGTTTTAATGTTTTTGTCTCGTCGCTCCTGCCAGGACAAGAGCAAGGCATCACAATATGGTAAGGGGCGTAACATTTCCGTCACATGCTTGAGGTATTTGGCCAATCACAACGCACTGGACAGCTGGCCAATCAGAGCACACCTCGCTTTTCAGACCGATGAGCTTTGTAAAAATCTACTCGTTTCAGAAAGGCTGGGCATAGAGGAGAAACAATAATGTAGAGTATGTGGAAAATAATGTGTTTTTTTAACCTTAAACCGCATAAACACATTTCATTACACCAAATAATGTTCTTTTTAGCAACATCATATGACCCCTTTAATGAAGCAGACCTGAACCACCTAATCAAGGTCTTCAGGATCACTTTGAGCCCTGTTGAAAATAACAGCATATGCTTGTTAGGTATGTTTTGAAGAATGGCTGCTGGTTTGAGCTGGTTTAAGCTGGTCCTTAGCTGGTCACGTGCTGGTCCTAAGCAACTAGTTCCTGCTCAAGACCTGCTTTGGGCCAGCACTTGACCAGTTTAAACCAGCTCATGACCAGCTAAGGACCAGCTTAAACCAGCTCAAATCAGCAGCCATTCTTCAAAACATGCCTAACAAGCATATGCTGTTTTTTTTCAACAGGGAGGTAGATGTGTTGGAGCAGGTTGGAACTAAACTCTGAAGAACAGTTTGCCTCCAAGAGCAGGGTTGAAGATCCCCGAGTTTGACCAGCTGAAGACTAGCTTAAATCAGCTAAGATCAGTTTAAATGGGACAGAGCAGGGATGGCATTGGATTTACCTAAGTAAACCCTGAGCATGGGAACTTTAAGTCTTCAGACTTTGACCTGTTGTTAGTCATTCTTTCCAGACTATCCAACAAACGGGACATGTGCTACATGGATGGGAGGTGTGGCCTCACCTGGGATACTGTTATGCTGCACTTCTTAGCCAGCTCCTCTTTGGCCTCTTCGCTGGGGTAAGGGTTACTAAGATGTGAGTAAAAATACTCATTCAGGATCTCGGTTGCCTGCTTGCTGAAGTTCCGCCGTTTCCGTCTACCGTCGGACAAGCGGGAGGGAAAAAAAGGAGGAAGGCAATTAGAGAAACTCAAATAAAACCATGTGTGATGGCCAAACTCATATTACAGCTCCTGGCAGGAAATGAAGTCTGGAAGGCTATTATCAGAATTCATATGTAGACACACAAATGGACTATGTTACATTATCGGTTGAGCTCTAAGCAAAGCGTGAAAAGTTCAGTGTTTAGAGCGGCAAGCTTTCCCTCTCTCTTTCTCCCTCTATCGTGCTTTCGTTCACTCTGATGGGGGGCGTTTAGAGGTGCTCAAGCATTCCCAGTCAGAGCTGTATCTTGGGACATTAGGGAAATCAGGCCATGGCCAGCTGAACACTGTTCCTCAAGTACTGGGGCAGGGCCTGATGGAGTTGCACTTACCGCCACTCACTGCGGCCCACCCCGCCACGGTTAAGCGCTGGCTTCTTTCTCTCGCCTTGTTTAATGCCTTTCACACGAGTGGCCGGCCAAATGATTGTGCTTCCGCTTCACTTGAGCGTTCTCCTCGAGACCTCATCCGCTCTTTTCTCATGTTCACTGCATCATTTCTCTCCCCTCTACGCCTCTCCAGATCTCCTCTACCAACTGTTTGTGATTACAGTAATCTGGACCACCTGCTGATGACCTCCTACCCACAAAACGCAAATGACTTCATTTCCACTCTATAAAACTCAAAACTGCTTTCAGGTGCTTAGTATGACTGCGTTCAGTGGTTGGCCTTTAGGCTCTAAAACCCTAGTCTTGGCAAGACAATCTTAACCGCTAATGGTTGAATAATAATGAATGCTTTATTGTGGATGGTTGATGACAGGTGCCATACCATCAGTGGCTGTACCTAAACCCTGACTGGATAGGTTAAAGGTCTACTAAACTCAAAATGGAACTTAAAATGGTTCCTACTTCAAGTAACTAAGTATTTGAACAACCTTAAGTCACACTTAAAAAATGTCTGAATTCCACTGT
Source organism: Sinocyclocheilus grahami (assembly GCF_001515645.1). Classification (NCBI taxonomy): domain Eukaryota; kingdom Metazoa; phylum Chordata; class Actinopteri; order Cypriniformes; family Cyprinidae; genus Sinocyclocheilus; species Sinocyclocheilus grahami. The sequence goes on along the minus strand of NW_015505580.1, from coordinate 362,070 downwards.
ATAGATAACATATCAAGTGGCATCCAAGTGGCATAACTTCATTACTGTAAAACAAACTTTTAGTGGAATAATGAATATTTTGTCCTCGTTTTGAACAATATGTTCATGGACAACAATGCAAAACTATGTGACCAACTTTAACGCCCATACATGAAATATCAGATTGAGCGGATTTCTATTGATATGACTTGATTCATAAATGTGACCACACCTTCTGAGGCCATTATATTTGATGGTTGCCCTGAAATCTTATTCTCTAATCATTATTTTCTTGCATAGATTAATTAGCAGAAGATTAATTCTTTCAAATACAACTGATACAACTCATATGTAAATACACATACTATAATTTATAGGGGTGGAAGAAAAAATCGATTCACCTAACTAGTGCGATTCTTTTTAAAACGATTTAAAGATTGGTTTATCTCAGAATCCATTTATATTTAATTATTTTACTTTTCCTTAGAGGGGGTGGGGAGAAGTTACCACTTTTATTCCAACAGAGGGCAAAATGTATAGGTGTGTTCAACTTGAAGCAGCAGCGCACAGACCGATCGGCATATGACATCAAAGTACCGCGAAAGCCATTCGTAAGCATTTTGAGCCGTCTGCTCTCTCTAGCTCTTGCGGTGCTTTGTCATACAACAATCGGTCTGAGTGCTCAGCGCTGCTGTATTAGATGATATCATATATGTTTCAAGCCGGCGCGAGAAATCAAAACCATGGCGGAGGGAGAGGATCAAACCTCTTTGAGAATTCTTTCTGCACCTTCATGTTTTGAAAGTAATACACTTTGGATTTTACACAATGCTGGGAAAACATGACTATACATGACTAAAACGGTCTGCAAAGTAACATAGCACTTTATTTTACTTCAGAAATATTTTTTTTCTACTCATTTTGTTGAACATTTGATGTGCAAGTTCCGGGTTTTGGTAGGCTACTTGAAAGTTTCATGGTTCAAGGTACTTTAAAATATACACTGTGTATGTGTATGCTCCTGAAATAAAAGTTCAGAAAGATGTGATGCATTGTTTTTAATATGACTCATCATATACAGTCTCTTTAAGGGTATGGTCAAGTATTTTCCATTGTCTAGTCTTTAATAAGCAAATTAAAATTATAACAAATTGTAATATCGAATCACAATACTTATACAATCGCAATACTCATACAATCACAATACTCAGTTATCGCAATATATATTGAATCGGGATATAGTATTGAATCGGCAGATTAGCGTATCGTCCCAGCCCTAATAATTTATGTGGACAGATCACACACTGATACTAACCTGGCATCGAGGAAGCGGGACCTCAAGATCATGACGGCTTCACAGGTGCTCTGTTTAAGCTGCATTTGGATGGAGCTGAATTTGCGATGGATGATGCTGACCATGCGCTCGATCTCTTTAGGCGAGATGGGCCGTGTGCGAGACTGCTCCCTCAACAAATTCATGACGTGGGTAGTGAACTCGTTACATGCCTGTGGAGAAAGACAATTTTGAGCTGAGGACACAGCTTTTATTCTGAGTGAGGATGTAGGTGTAAAATGCATTATGCAAAACTCAATTACTCTAAAGTCTTTAGAACCTGCTGCTGAGATTCAACAGCTACACTAATAAATAATTTCTGAATATACAATTCTGGCATCACATCCTCACTTAAACTCCAAAAACATCCTAGAGATTGACCCTCTTTTTAAAATCGTTATATACTCTCAGCACAGTGACAGAAATGCTCTTTGACGTTATTCCGCAGAAGAAGCACATCAGTTCAACTGCATTCGTTTGAAGCTCTCTGAGCAAGTTCAAAGCTGCCGCTCTAGAAAGCATGGGAAAAACACTATCTATACTGTTTGTAGTGCTGTGGAGGACTTGAACGGCTTAATAGGTGAAGACATCTATGAATGCAAATGCCGATTTGCAATTTGGCACCTGCCCAGCGCCAGTAGAATTTAAACAGCTTTTCGTTAAAGAAGTGGTTCATACATGATTAATTAGAATAACTAATTTAGGTAGTGCGCACTTTAGCTCATTACTCGGAGTAAAATTCGTTAAGTATTTACATTTAGATAATTAACAGGGGGAACACCCTTAAGAAAGATGCATTTACTCTGGGTGAAAGGATTGAGCCACCTTTTTCACACACTCCCCTTTTAAACGCTTGCAAGTTAATCAGTCTAATTTAGGCCATTGGCTGGCTAAGCCATCAGCTAAACAACTTCCAAATCATATTAAAAGGATTGTTATTTAGAAATAAAAGTGTTCTCGTGACCATTCTTTATTGTTTATGGTGCAAGTACAGAATGAACATTAGGGGGTCAATGACAAACAAGAGGAAAAAACGTGTACAATCTAGTTTAATAAACAAGGTCTTAGAGATGCACTTGCATTCATGTTGGTTGCAGATCCGGGCAAAAAATTATCATCATGTCATTGACCCAGGGCAAATAGACATGCAGCTATTACTTAGATTTTTCAAGGCATCTCCTCAAAACACCAAGCACTTTAACTATAGCGCATATGAAAAAAATTGCCCTCGTTCAACTCGTCCTTGATTATGAGAAAAATAACTAAAGCGCTGAATCAAAAATTAATGTCAGCTCCATTAAAGAATCAATACATGACCTCAATGAAGCAGCCAGTCCTGCATAGCGACACTCTCAAATGCACTATGCAATTTAGAGGCTGCTCTCCACACTGTAACTAAAAGCGTCTGCTCAATATTTATAAGAGGATGTCTAGACTACCGCTGTTCAGAGGTCAGGTAAGTTGAAGATGTCCTAATGCCTGAATACCACCATAAATCACATCCGCTCTCAATCGTAATCATGATAGACAGGACTGTAAAATGCAAAATGCTTGCTCAGGTTTAGACCTCTGACACCTTCAGTTCAGTTGAAGGCCTCCAGGTCTCCCTTTAAACCTGTCATGAAGCTTCAGTGAAAAACATCTATTCAGAACAGCAAGCTGGGATTATTCACACTCATAGGATCAATGCAAATGTGTGAATGCAGATACAAAGTTATTTTGCAGTATTCTTGGCTCTGTACCATACAATCTGGTTGGGCTTAACTAGATATGCAATTTCAGTGCTTACCAGGCTGGGAAAGGATTTGGTTCTACAGTACACAAATGAAGTGCTACATAATTTGCTTTTGCCAATAAAGTGTTTTTGTCAGAATCAATACAAACACGAATGCAGAGGCGAATATATGGTTCAACAGACGCAAGAAAGAAAAGGTCACAATTTACAAAACTGCAGTGACGCCATTGGTTATAAGATGGTCATCAGATTTTTAAAAACAATTCAAGTTTAATACAATATTATTTTTTCTATACATTAGAATGTATCTTGATTAATTAAAAAAATTACTGTCATACATTTTTCCTATGATTCACAGATGGCACACAATAAAATGTCATTCAGTCAAACAATAGTCTGTACACCAAAAAATCTTGACTGGAATATTTAGAACAAGAATCATTAGATTACATATTAAAATACTCTATTTGAGGATCACAGTGCAGTCCCCCAAAACTGATCAATTGTCATTTAAAATCTTTATGAATTTTTGCCAATGTTCTTCAAACCATTTTTACATAAATATCTCTGTTACACTGATTGATGATGGAACAATATTTAATCCATATTTTGACATTTTATTTCCACAACTGAAACATTAAAGAAGACACTTTACTTTCATTTGGCATGCTTTTTATGTATAGAATAATTTGTACATTTTGTAAATTTAATTTAATGCTGACACCAAAATGGGACGTTTCAGAAAAAAAACTTCTAAACTATTATCTTCAAAAATTAGATTTTCAAACTTTAGAAAGAATTGTATTATTTGCATATTATATACATAAGTATATACACACACACATACATTACAAAAAAAAAAATTATAAAATAAAATTGTCCATCTCTCTCTTTCTCTCTCTCTCTCTCTATATATATATATACACACACACACACACACACACACACACACATTTACAAAAAAAAAATATATATATTATTTTAATTACATCTTATAACAGTTTTCCCCCCTGAAATTTGAATAGGACTTGTTTGAGCTAAATTGAGAAGAAAATATACTGAAGATTAATTTCAGTACAACAACATTTGCTGCAAGCTGGGAAAGTCTTGCTGTACTGTAGTGCATACTGTCGTTCACCTGCTCATATTTCTCCAGCTCGGTATGGTAGATCTGTCTGATCTGGGAGAGTTTGGCCCTGTAGTCAGAGTGCTCAATGGAGTTGTCAGCGGGACTGCCGGCTGCTGCTGCTGCCGCTGCCGCCGCCGCTGATCCTCCGCCCTTCTCCGGTCCCGACACGCCCTCTGCCAGAAGCATGTTGTCAAGACGCATCAGCTGTGGATCCGGCGGGTCCTCCTCCTGAGCCCCGCGGATACTTAGACCTGATAAACAACAAGAAGCGATCGGTGAGTGATATGTCGAGGCTTTTTATATTCTTAAACAGTTTTGAATCAATTTATCGTACTAGATATATGACTCTTTTCAACTGTGGAACACAAAATATTATATTTTGATACTCTTAAAGTCAATTAAAGTAATTTGGGCCCAAAGAAAACATGGACCCAGTGACATTTTTCAAAATATGTTTTAAGATTTTTAAAGGGTTTAGTTAGTGAGCATGTTCTGAAAGGGATAGTTTAGCCAAAAATGCACAGTCTTTCATCATTTACTTGTTCCAGACCTGTTTGAGTTTTACACTTAAAGGGATAGTTCACCCAAAAATGATTTAAGTTATTAATTATTTATTATTTAAGTAATGTATTACTCACCCTCATGTCATTCCAAACCCGTAAGACCTTCGTTCATCTTCGGAACACAAATTAAGGTATTTTTGATGAAAACCGAGAGCTCTCTGACCCTCCCATAGACAGCAAGGATATTACCACAATCAAGGTCCAGAAACGTAACAGGGACATTGGTAAAATAGTCCATGTGACATCAGGGGTTCAACCGTAATTTTATGAAGCTACAAGAACACTTTTTGTGTGCAAAGAAAACAAAGATAACTACTTTATTCAATTTATGCATTGTTTACATGAAGCGGAAGCAAGCGCATGCGTCCTGATACTCTGTCCACAATGGCGGTGCGTCTCAGGAGACTGGATGAGGAGGAGAAGAATTGTTGAATAAAGTTGTTATTTTTGTTTTCTTTGCACACAAAAAGTATTCTCATAGCTTCGTAAAATGACGGTTGAACCCCTGATGTCACATGGATTATTTTACAGATTTCCTTGCTTTGTTTCTGAGTCTTGATCGTGGTAGTACCCTTGCTGTCTATGGAGGGTCAGAGAGCTCTCGGATTTCATCAAAAATATCTTAATTTGTGTTCCGAAGATGAATGAAGGTCTTACGGGTTTGGAACGACATGAGGATGAGTAATTAATGACAGAATTTTCATTTTTGGGTGAACTATCCCTTTAAGTGTAAAAACTCAAACAGGTCTGGAACAACTAAATGATGACAGACTGTTCATTTTTGGCCAAACTATTCTTTTCAGGACATGCTCACTTACTAAACCCTTTTGAAAAAATGTATTATCTCTATATATTTGTAAAGGAATGTGATGGATACTGTCATAATGCAACAAGTTTCCAGCAACAAGTTCTCAATGTTTTCAAAAAAAAAAAAACGAAAAAAAGAGAATGTAAGGACATATACTGCCTCGCTTGGGCCCGTCTGCTGCCCTCGTGACCCGTGAACGATGAAAGAGTAAAGTCATTATTGACAAATGATTGAATTTCATAAAGGCATTAATCACAGGTGCACTATCACACGAGTAGTCAGCTCTGCAATCAAGCCTCTGTCTGTCAGCAAATACCACTATCTGTCACAACAGGCCAAAATAACTACAGACTGTATTAGATTGAAAATACGTCGTCCACTCGGGCCCATCTCTATGCTTGAGTTAAAGTGAGACGGATCAGGGTGCTGGGGGTATTGAGAGAGTGCTGAAAAGGCCCGTAGGTATGAATTTGTTTTTCCTCTGTGTTGCAGTGCTGCCTTCTCGAATTTTCACAGCACACTGCACACACGGTGTGTGTACTCACAGCCATACATGACAGGGATAGTCACCGACTGACACACATTCAACAGCGTGATGGCACCTCTCCACACTGAGGCGATGCTAAACAGAAAGGCGCGCTTGTACACGTGTCTGAACGCGCTCGCCTGCTGTTCCGAAATCACGAGTACGGCGTAATAATGAGCAGAAAGTGTTCTCACAAGTGCCGTTATGTTTTGTTGTTAACAAACTGTTTTATTATACAACCCAGTTCTGCTCTCTGCAGAGGCCAGGCTGCTTGAAATGTATGTAAATTTGCATAGCAATCGATATGAGGGTGAAAGATAGCTCATTGTGTTTGCCTGATATTCATAATGAACCTTGGAGCAGTAAAGAGCCATTAAGATTGATTACAAACTTCCTCATCATGCTTGCCTTTCTCTCTTTCTCTCTCTCCGTGTTTGCATAATGAATTCCATTCATATAGGAGAATAATGAAGCAGAAAAAGTTATTTTTGTGAAAGATTTTAATCAAACGTTTTAATCTTAACATGTATTTGTAAAGGTGCCTCTCTAAGAAGATGCACACTGTCTGCAGCCTTCTGTGTTTGTTATTTGGGACACATCCCGATTTCTACTTTCATAGTAGTAGTGTTTGTCGTCAACTGTAAGAAACAATGTTCTTGGTATCTAAAGCTGCCTGGATCACAGTTTTCTGCAATTTTGTTTTACCTTTTTTAACAGAATTATGGGAACGTAAAGAATAGATCCCAATTAATTTTCATTCACCACATAAGCTTTAAAAGCCAGACATAAAAAAAACAGCCTTAAAACCAGAATTAAAACAAGCTGAAAGTAACATACTATTATTCGGCTAACACAGAGGGCGAGAAATCATCATAAATGCACAAAGAAATGTCTAGGACTAAGACGAGTGTGTGTATGCTGTGGTTGGTCTGGGCATTTTGGACGGTTTAACTAGTGGGTGATTTGGGGGTTCTGAGAGTTTCTGAGAGCTTCATTACAGGCTTCATTAAGATACTGTGAGATGCTGAATCCTAAATGAGGAGATTACTGACTTTATTATTGCACTGTGGAAGCCTGGCAAGCAGCTAAGCCTCTCTGTGGGTTTGACAGAGACACAAAGACACACACACATACACACACACACACACACACACACACATTACACACAAGAACACAGGTATGCTTGATAGTTAAAAGTTTAAATATATTTGTTTTACATTTGAGTAGTTGAACATTATATTGGGAAACAAACAAAAAAAACAGAAATACACACTATCGTTCAAAAATTTTGGGTCAGTAAGGCTTCATTTATTTTATAAAAATCCAGTAAAAACAGGACTATTGTGAAATATTATTACAATTTAAAATAACTTATGTTTTTTTTTCAGGATTCTTTGAGGAATAGAAAGTTCAAAAGAACAGCATTTATTTAACATAGAAATCCATTGTAACATTATAAATGTCTTTACCCTCACTTTTTATCAATTTAATGCATCCTTGCTGAATAAAAGTATTAATTTCTTTCTTTCAAACAAACGGAAAAATAGGGAAGAAGTAAGTACATGCCTGCATTTAGTAGCCGGCTTTGCCATACCACAGGACATTGCTTTATTTTTATGTCAACTACCTAGTTTATTTACTATATGTCGTTCAAATCAATCCCATAAACAAAATACAAGTTTGAACGCATATACACACTAACATAATTGACTAAGGTCATACATTTGCAACGCTACACTTACTTCACAAATAAATATTTACACATTCATTTTATGGTTTTGCAAAACAGACTTCAAGACTCGCTCCCATAAAGCACAACCACACACACAAAAAAAAGCTACAATCCATCAACGCCTGCGGCGAGCAAACCCAGAGTACAAACAAACCCCACCGAACACGGACACTCTAGCTAACCCACTTTTGTAAATAAACAAAGACAAGACGCTGTCAACATGAAGAGACCATTTACTCGGCTAACAAAACAAATTTAAAGAGCGGCACCTTCAGCCCAGACTGCCTGGCCCGTGCGCTATTGATCAGGTGTTAGCTCATGTATGTGCTGTTGATATTAGGCCATGAGGTGTAATGGTGTGAGAGGCCGAGGATGAATGAGGTCATTTGTGTGAGACGCTCAGCTGGCTGTGCTGGACAATGCAGTGTCAGCGCACAGAGCCAAGGCCACACCAGGGACAATATGACCCTGCTCCACTGACTCCAAGAGCAGTCACACTACTACACATGCACACAACCAACCAATCGCCAAGACATCAAGTTGATCCAGTCTTATTTCAGTACTTCGGGATACTATAATCGTTTTTTGGCAATATGCTGCATTAGTTGTAGATTTTTTTTTTGTTTGTTTCTGGTGTGCATTAAAAAAAATGAGCATGATACTTTCCAGATGATGCGTTGATTTGCGTGCTCACTGGGTAGCATATGCAAGTATGAGTATGTTTGGGTTTGCGTTTGATTTGTGTTACGTTAGAGGAGGTAAAGGCTTAGTTTTTGAGGTTGGTTTATTTCTTCACGTTTCTGTCAGGTATATTAAATACACCACAACTGACACATTTCCACACCAGCCTCAGTTGTCACTACCATTCCGCTCAGTCACTCCTGAAGGACCAGAACAGGAAGCGCAGCTGAGGGAATTTACAGAGCTTTTCACTTAAACAGACATAAATCAGCACTTTCATTCAAACCAAATAATCTGAGGCCATAAAGAGCTGCTTGTCTCACACTGTATATTACCGTCAAGTTCCTGCGAGCACTAAGACGGCCGTTCGCAGGCAAAGCAAAGCAGAGAGGGACGTGAGGATGTGACATGTAATGCAGTTAGAAGGTCCTGTCGCCCACACTGGCCCTGACACTTTTATCATACGCGTCCATTTCTATTTGGGAAATGGCTGGGATAAAAATGATTACTCGGTTGTGCGGAGAGCGCGCCGGGCCCCTCCAGGCTGCAGAACGGGTGTATTGGTGCCACGGCAGCCCAGGAGAGCCATCCATAATGGACACGTTTGTAGACACGGACCCCCTCCTTTCTTCCACCTCCACCTGCTGCAAGAGCTTCAAGCAAACAATGTTGTGCTTTATGGGGCCACTTTCTTTTAACAACAGAAATAAGAGTCTAGTCATTTCCTGTTGAATCTTTACCCCGTTCCCTCCCAAAAGTATTTTAGGGTTCTCCATTCCTCTCTCTTTCAGCTGTTATACGTTTTATCATTTTCTCATCTTGTATATGGTTCCTTTTTTTGTCCAAAATGTATTAAAAAAATATAAAATATGCAAATACATTATATATATATATATATATATATATACATACACACACACACACACACAATGACTCTGCTATGATGAGCATGTTTTTAATTTTTTAAAATTAAAACTCATTTAGATTTTATTTTATTTCTGTGATACATTTTGTGAAAAAAGTCAACAAAAAATGTAATTCTTAAAAGGGAAACTTTTAAGAAACGATTGCAATATCTTCATGACTGTGAAAAGGTCAATAAGATTCTCAAAATGTCATGTGTTGTCATTCAATAATATTTACGAATTCCTAATTCATGATATTAAATAAATACTATGAAACATATATTTATAAAAAAAAAACTTTAAAAAAGGTATTGATTAAGATGGGTACTTAAACATGTTCAAAGGCTTGAAAAAATATTAGTTTTTTCTTTGTTATACCACATGCGGTTTTAAACATTTACACTTAAAAACTATCATAAAAAGCATAATAATAAATATAATAATAAAGTATAATAAATAGTAATAATAATATAACAAATAATAATAATAATAATAATTTAAACAAACAAACAGAAATTTTATTGAAAATGGTATAAATGTTTTCCAAACCATTTAAAACTATCATGAATACAAAAAGTATATTCAAAGAACTTAGAGTATGTATTTTAAACAAAAATTTAGAAGAATTTTTCCTTTGCTTTATACACTCACATGTAATTTCACCATATTTTCTTTCCTTTCAGTTTGAAATATTCTCCCGCTGTTCGCTTCCCTTAATCTTTATTCGTATCCGTTTTATTATAGCGACACTATTCATATAACTTCTGGCTCACGGAGGATCCAGACAAATAAGAAACAAGCAAATCTCCTCAGTTGTAACAACACTTTTATCACTTCAAACTAAACCCCAATATGTCTGAAATGAATTAGTGCTATCACATCCACACAGCGGGTTATTTCATCCCGAGGCCTGCGGTTTCCTTTAAGCTAAGCAGCTAATAACACTTTTAGGATGAGCAATGTAAACATCGTGCCGTGATACTGGTAAAATAGGCTTTGAGGCGATTAGATCTTTCATTGGCAGTAAAGCCACAAATACGCAGCTGAGAATTTCCACTGCTTTAGTCACAGATATCCACACTGGATTTACCTAATACCTCACTCTCTCAGCATAAGCTTGACGGCATGTGTAAACACCATGCACCTTTATCCAAACCCTTTACCTGACGCAACAATCCAAGGTAGTAGTACAAAACATTCATTTTTTTGCCTTTAAACTTATTTTTTGTCTCATGAAAGTTCCTTAGGACTTAAACCCCGAGCCAAGGCGACAGAAAAAGCTCTGTTCCGAGCAACTGGGTCTGATGCAACTTTGCAGGTATCATAGTAAATGGACAATAGGGGGTTGGGAGCTCATTTGAACAATGGAGGCCGAGCTTCACCTTCACAAGTTCCCTAAAAATACACAGTACGGCGAAGAACCAGCCCCAATTAAACGCCGTGCTTTAGGCCTGTCACTCGATTTCATCAGCTCAAAATGAACAACACGATGAAGGGAGAACTGTTGCTGGTGTGTTACGAATCTTTAAAAAAAACTGCGAACAAAAGATTACTGAATACACTCAGGCCTGTTTCCCACTGCACACTGTAAGCAGTGCATACTTCCAGAAGCGTACAGTAGGTCCATTTATACATCATCTGAAAGCTATATAAGCTATATATGCTAAATAAGCTTTCCATTGACGTATGGTTTGTTAGGATAGGACAATATTTGGCCGAGACACAACTATGAAATTCTGGAATCTGAGGGTGCCAAAAAAATCTAAATATAGAGAAAATTGCATTTAAAGCTGTCCAAGTGAAGTTCTCAGCAATGCATATTACTAATCAAAATGTACGTTTTTATTTATTTACGGTAGGAAATTTACAAAATATCTTCTTGGAACATGATCTTTACTTAATATCCTAATGATTTTTGGCATAAAAGAAAAATGGATCATTTTGACCCATCCAAGGTATTGCTGGTTATTGCTGCAAATATACCTGAGCTATATATATGTATGTGTTATTCTAAATGTTGAAAACAGGTGTGCTGCTTTGTAGAAACTCTAACACTTTTTAGTAGCAAACACTTTAGAAGAACGTCTAAACAAAAACATAATTTAATTTCAATACAATTCTTTGTAATGTTATAAATGGTTTTACTGTCACTATTTATTTTCTCTTTTGTTCTAAATAAAAGTATTAATTTCTTTAAAAAATAAATAAAAATCTTACTGTCCCCAAACTTTTGAACAGTGGTGTAACACAAGTTTAAAAGATAATATTTCTGGTTTATATAGATAAAAAAGTACTTGAGATGTGAAAAAAAGGTTGGGAAACACTGATTTAGACAACTAAATTGTTTGTTTTCAGTTCATCCATTTAACGGAAGGCTTGAAACTCGACTGTGACGTGCTGACAGCAGAAATACTTCTCCGTGTTCGTTCATATCAGGAAGAGCATCTGGTTTTGTGAAGCAACATGAGGAGACAGGAAAGAAAGAAATTTGTTGTGATTCAGTTATCCCCCGCATGCGAGCACCGTCTTACAATGATTTCTTCTCGAGAGCTCTCTTTCACGCATCCACGGTCTATGAGTTCAGTTCAATACACCTCCGACTGACACCATAACCCCTCATCCCCTCTCTTTCTGTTGAATGAGTTGCTCTGCAGCAGACCACTGCCTATCGACACCTCGGCACGTCTAATTGCATCGACCGGCGCAGGTCTCCCAAAGCTAACTAATCGAAAGGGAATTTATTTCCTGTCAATATCTAGAAAGGTCATCTCTCTCAGAGCGGCTCAGTGCTCGGTCGTTCATGACCATGAAAAGTGTATATGTGGGGCCGGGTTTGCAGACTAAATGCCCCCACAAGGAAAATGGCTTAATAAATGCCTTAAATAATGTGTTAAATTAAATCTAAAAGGGTTGTGAGATGGTTAGGGAAAAGAAAACTTCATTAGCTCAGTATAAAAACAATAAAAGTCAGTGGAAAGTGTGTGTAAAAGTGGGCAGGATTACAAAACGCATATGGAACTACATATGATGTGCTTCAGATTGTGTACGTACACTAACACACATCTTCATCTCAAATAACACAATCTACCTCTCAGTCACGTCTGTTGGAGAAACATTAAGATCATAGAAGATCAGATCACTTCTAAAAATCTTTTGTTCTGCCAAGTAAAACAAGAATGTGTCTTCAAGTGTCTTTTTCTGTGTATGTGTGTGTCCATACATGAGTCTTGGCCTACATCCACATGGCAAAGACAACGCTGAGGGAAAGCGCCTCCGGGCTCTTTCTCGACTCTCACATGTAGGGTAATTAACATGCCATTAACACATTAATACACATTAGCTATTCCCAATGTTAATGACAGACTAATTACCATACCTGAGACTGCACTGGGGAGGCCAGCGCACTGCGCCCATCCCACCAAATTGACTCAGCCAGCTCAAATCATAGCCCCAGTCACACGCTAGAGGCTCTCTATTTCCCCCACAGTCGGGGACCACTGTACCGCGAGACCACCGCGCACTACCTGCTCAGCCTGTCGACTTTGACAGACTTAACATGCTGGACATTTTCTAAATGTAAAGTTACAACAGAGAGAGTGAGAGAGATGTGAGTTTCACACAGCAAGACTATTTGGATAAAGCCTGGAATGCATTATGCTTATAGCGCAACAGTTGGATTTCAGATGCAAAAAATCCTATTGATTTCTCTATAGAGAGACAAATCGGTGTAATGTTAAGGTAAAGTCGGCATGAAAAAAAATCTGTTTTGGAAATGTATGGTACTGATCATGTTTTTTTAATATATTCTTATATTATATTTTTTCTGATAATTCATTACACTCATCTGTATGGAAGAAAAGATCTGTCACTACTTCAGATTCATTGCAAAATGTATTTCTTTAAAGAAAATTAGGACTAATTAAATTTTAGAATTAATTCAATCTAGAATTAATAACAAAATAATTTTCCATAAATTACCATTTATCTAATTCCCATTCAACATTTCTATAATTTACATTTTATGGGAATTTTATTATATATTTACTTGTGAGTTGTACATTCAAAAAAGCTTTTTTCTTCATTTTGAAACTGATTAATTCAATCTAGAATTAATAACAAAATAATTTTCCATAAATTCCCATTTATCTAATTCCCATTCAACATTTCTATAATTTACATTTTATGGGAATTTTATTATATATTTACTTGTGAGTTGTACATTCAAAAAAGCTTTTTTCTTCATTTTGAAACTGTTTTTTTTTTGTGCCTCAAATTCAAAATAAATAAATACAAATCAAGGCCTTTAAAAAGTATCTGGTTACTGTTGCACTTCATTATGACCACTTGAATACTGACCACTGACCGATCACAATTCATTTAAGTGTTATTTAGCTATTATAGTGTGTTTGACAAACATCTTTGAGTTTAGTTGCCGAGTTTGGTGGAATGTTCAAATGCGCTACAAGGCTGGTAAATTATCAGTGTTTACAGATTGGACAGCACCATGGCAGTGAATGCAGGAGGAATGAGAAATGATGGAGCAGTACAACTTGGACTGGGAGGAAGATGATGTTGATGATACGCGGTATCTCTTCCCTCCGCACAGAATGATAAGCTAATCAGGACTGTTGACAGCGATGCGTGACAATACACACACACACACACACACACACACACACACACACACCTCAGAGCTGGGATAGGGCATTCAAGTTTAAACATATGAATTTCAAAAGGCAATAGAAAAGGAGAGAAAGAAAGCGGGAGAAAGAGAGTGAGAGACGTGACTAAAAGTGGCAGCAGTCAAGAGGAGAGGATTTCCTGTCAGTTCAGGTAGCCTGGATGTCCCTAGATGATGATGTGTTTCCTCTCCCCAGGAGAGAGGTTTGTGACAGGGTGAGAGAGAGGAGGGGGGGTGGGAGACAGGGGTGGGAAATGATAACCCAAACAAACATCTTGTAGACATTTCGCCAAGCACACCAAAATTAATCACTGTCCCGTTGAGAGGAGCTGACATTTGTCTGTAGTGACACGCAGCGTGAGAGTCCAGAGGGAGAGGACGGAGAAAGCACGGCAGAGACAGAGAGAAAGAGTGAGAGTGTCTAAACAAGAGGGCCTCTGTCGCTGCCTCTGTGTGTGTTTGTGTGTGTGTGTGTGTGTGTGTGTGTGTGTGTGTGCCCGCCCTCCTGGACATGGAGTCGGCCTGGGGCTAAGAACAACAGTGGTCAGCGAGCAGGCCTGCTTGTGTGTCTATGTGGAGGCCGGCCAAACCAGAGTGCAAGGCCACAGCGACACAGATCGACACTCTCTCTCACACACAGTGACCTGACGGGACCTATTCAGCATGGGCTCCTGTGCTGGATCTCACGGGGTCACTGGCTCTGGCCAGGCTGAGCTTTATTCAATCATTTGTTTAGCCCGTATGTATAATTAGTCACTGGTCAAGATGCTGAAGCCAGCATTTTTCGGGATATACATAAGTGTTGGGCGCAGTCCTACAGTCAGCCATGTGATAAAGAGCTGGTCTTAATTCATATATAAGAAAAAGAAAACATTAAGATATGGATCTCTAATGATTAGTGATGTACAATCATTATTTTTTACTGGTTCTTTTTTGTGATTCAGCAATGTAACCTAATGGGAGTCTATATAACCTAATCAAAAACATAGTGATGCATTGATCTTTATTGATTAGTGATGTCCAGTTCACAAAATAATTGTTTTGAACCAATTCTGTTTAATGATTCAGTTGAAACAATTTGCAAAGCACACTAAATTCTAACCTATGGTAATTTATATGACCTAATGGAAAAAGTGTTAAATAGAAGTAGTGATAAGATATGACTAAACAGAAGTAGTGATAAGATACTGATTAAGGGTGTTTGCTGTTTTTCTCTTTAATGAATCGGTCTAAACGATTCACGAAGCACTCTGTAACCCATGGAACCTAATGGAAATGTATACAACCTAATTGAAAACATAGTGATAAATAAAAGTATTAATAATGAATCTTTACTGATGATTGGAAATATCTAGTTTACAAATTAACTGTAATTTCAACTGGTTCTTTGTAAAGATTCAGTTAAACAGATTTTCAGAACACTAATTTAATCTAATGGCAATCTATGCAAAAAGGAAAACAAATTGTTAAAAAGAAGCATTGATAAGAAATTAATTTCTACTAAAATTAGCGATATCTGATTTGCAAATTGCTGTTTTGAACATGTTCTTTGATTTGGTCTAAATGGTTTGTGACAGGGCGAGAGAGAGGAGGGGGGGAGGGAGACAGGGGAGGGAAATGATAACCCAAACAAACATCTTGTAGACATTTCGCCAAGCACCCCAAAATTAATCACTGTCCCGTTGAGGAGCTGACATTTGTCTGTAGTGACACGCAGCGTGAGAGTCCAGAGGGAGAGGACGGAGAAAGCACGGCAGAGACAGAGAGAAAGAGTGAGAGTGTCTAAACAAGAGGGCCTCTGTCGCTGCCTCTGTGTGTGTTTGTGTGTGTGTGTGTGTGTGTGTGTGTGTGTGCCCGCCCTCCTGGACATGGAGTCGGCCTGGGGCTAAGAACAACAGTGGTCAGCGAGCAGGCCTGCTTGTGTGTCTATGTGGAGGCCGGCCAAACCAGAGTGCAAGGCCACAGCGACACAGATCGACACTCTCTCTCACACACAGTGACCTGACGGGACCTATTCAGCATGGGCTCCTGTGCTGGATCTCACGGGGTCACTGGCTCTGGCCAGGCTGAGCTTTATTCAATCATTTGTTTAGCCCGTATGTATAATTAGTCACTGGTCAAGATGCTGAAGCCAGCATTTTTCGGGATATACATAAGTGTTGGGCGCAGTCCTACAGTCAGCCATGTGATAAAGAGCTGGTCTTAATTCATATATAAGAAAAAGAAAACATTAAGATATGGATCTCTAATGATTAGTGATGTACAATCATTATTTTTTACTGGTTCTTTTTTGTGATTCAGCAATGTAACCTAATGGGAGTCTATATAACCTAATCAAAAACATAGTGATGCATTGATCTTTATTGATTAGTGATGTCCAGTTCACAAAATAATTGTTTTGAACCAATTCTGTTTAATGATTCAGTTGAAACAATTTGCAAAGCACACTAAATTCTAACCTATGGTAATTTATATGACCTAATGGAAAAAGTGTTAAATAGAAGTAGTGATAAGATATGACTAAACAGAAGTAGTGATAAGATACTGATTAAGGGTGTTTGCTGTTTTTCTCTTTAATGAATCGGTCTAAACGATTCACGAAGCACTCTGTAACCCATGGAACCTAATGGAAATGTATACAACCTAATTGAAAACATAGTGATAAATAAAAGTATTAATAATGAATCTTTACTGATGATTGGAAATATCTAGTTTACAAATTAACTGTAATTTCAACTGGTTCTTTGTAAAGATTCAGTTAAACAGATTTTCAGAACACTAATTTAATCTAATGGCAATCTATGCAAAAAGGAAAACAAATTGTTAAAAAGAAGCATTGATAAGAAATTAATTTCTACTAAAATTAGCGATATCTGATTTGCAAATTGCTGTTTTGAACATGTTCTTTGATTTGGTCTAAATGGTTTGAAAAATGTTGTACAATCTAATCAAATGGAATATATAACATTACTGAAAACGAAGTGAACAAAGTGCAGATGAATCATCTTTTTAATGATTAGGCTGAAACGCATTGTATTGTAATGTATTTATAAAAAAGCAATTATATAAATTTGAGTAAAACAATACTTCTGAGTCATGATTCACAATAAAAATGCATTAGTATTTGAATTGGTCTGAATGAACCATTTCATTAATATGAACTTAAAACTTCACTACTGATAATCCCCTTTTCCCCAATGCAGTGGTCTCTTCATTCATTCAAATATAAAATATCTTCAAGAATTCCATGAAATATGTATATGTGCTTTGAGCACTGTTATTTTCAATATTGTACATTTCCAATTCGACTCTCTCAATTTCTAGCTCGCTTTGGGTTGTCATATTTCATGTTAATATCTGCTTAGGTTATTTGTTCTTGTCTTATTAAGCTCCTGGCCTTCATTTGTGGCCAAGGTAGTGTGCCTCTTAATGTACACCCCCAGCAAATAATGCAAATGTGTCATTGAAAGGCACTTATGAAATACCCACAGGCAACTAATCTATGCAAGCCGCCTCGTCCTTCTCCAGCACTGCCTAATTAGGCAATGGAGAAGTATGTAAAACCAGGTCACACACACACACACACACACACACATACACATATAAAAACAGGACACACAAATGGCTGGTTCTGGTGTATTAGTGTCATTATACACACACGCATGAGCACGACTGTATGCAAGGCAAGAATAAAAAGCTTTGGGCAGACGTGAATATTGCTGTAATATGCAGGCACACTAATCCCAGAATCCTCTCTGCCTAGTTTCTTCATTTCTCTCGCTGCGATATGTGAGTGTGCTGGAGTGTTCCTGCATGTCAGATGCCCACATGTGCGTGTCTTTTTTTTTTTAATGTACGTGTATGTGCAAGGGCGTGTTGATAAACAACAAACACAGCGTTAGAAACATACAGCTGGGCCGTGATCCAGTGCCAAAGAAATGACTTTTTGCAATGGTGTTCTCTGTGCCAGACTTGACAGTCCATCATTTAAATTTGGCTGCAGTGAATCCACAGCAAAGACTCTGCCGCCTGGAGCGGAGAGAGAGAGAGAGAGAGAGAGAGAGAGAGAGAGAGAGAGAGAGAGAGAGAGAGAGAGAGAGAGAAGGAGAGAAAGAGCTCCCTCTGAAGGGTCTCTTCTTTTTTTCCGAGAAAGAACTACACTCCAAATTACAGATTAGCATTGCCTTGTTTTCTGCATCCTGAGGCAGGAAACCTGCGGAGCTCCAATCACAGAGGATGCACATTCACCACAGAACTCGCACGCAATTATTTCAGCAATAACACTCTTCAAAATCCATTACGTAGCGCACAAGCACACAAATCAGGTGTGAAGGAACAAGGAAGACGTTCCCTAAAATTCCAGTAGAATCCCTTGCTGATGCCTACAGTGGTTCGTTAACCTACACCAGCCCATCACTGGGCATAAAGGTGTAAAAAACAGGTAAAAGAGAGTAAACTTTATTTACCAGACATTAAAGGGACAGTTCACCCAAAATGAGTTCTGTCATCATTTACCTAAAAACAAGATATTTAGCATAGGGCTGGGCAATACAAACAATATAAACTGTCCATTGATAGATATTTTGCTATATTGTGTGTATCACAGGTTGTAAAAAGTGTTATTAGTTGCAATAACCTTTGAAAAAGGGCTAAAGTATGTACCCAAATTCAGTATTCTTTTTGCGCTTGAACAGTCAAATACACACAATGTTATGTTAAAATGCCATCTTGGGGAGTGTTCATGTAAATGCTGCTGGTTATGTTTTAAGTTAACGTAAACCGTTTGGATAAAAGTGACGTGTTAAGGTACTGGATCTGTGCATTAGGTCTTAAAGTGACAGCAGCCTAATATACCTATTGTTGTCTGCGTCATCAGGGTTAATCAAACAACAAAAGAAAAATAGAAAATCACTCGCTACTCTAGACTGAATTACCTTTGTAGCTTCAGTAAGGATTGATCTATATTAAATTTATACTATGTAGACTGATGTAGTGTTTTATTTTTACGTCTGATAATTTACTTTCTTTATTATTGCTTATTTAAATGCTACTGTTAAACAGATCTACTTTACCACTTCTTATTTCATATTTTTTTCTTATATTGTATTTAGATAAACAAACACACACACACACACACACACACAGACACTGCACTGCATTCTTCTTTAATTTGGCACGTATGGATGAAGTGTGCATGTAAAAATGTTTTTTAAAAACATTTGTTCACACATCTCTTAATAGGGGTTTAGGGTCTGAACTGTGGCCTCTGACCTTTAGCTTTTAAAAAGAGAGTAAACTTTATTTACCAGACATTAAAGGGACAGTTCACCCAAAATGAGTTCTGTCATCATTTACCTAAAAACAAGATATTTAGCATAGGGCTGGGCAATACAAACAATATAAACTGTCCATTGATAGATATTTTGCTATATTGTGTGTATCACAGGTTGTAAAAAGTGTTATTAGTTGCAATAACCTTTGAAAAAGGGCTAAAGTATGTACCCAAATTCAGTATTCTTTTTGCGCTTGAACAGTCAAATACACACAATGTTATGTTAAAATGCCATCTTGGGGAGTGTTCATGTAAATGCTGCTGGTTATGTTTTAAGTTAACGTAAACCGTTTGGATAAAAGTGACGTGTTAAGGTACTGGATCTGTGCATTAGGTCTTAAAGTGACAGCAGCCTAATATACCTATTGTTGTCTGCGTCATCAGGGTTAATCAAACAACAAAAGAAAAATAGAAAATCACTCGCTACTCTAGACTGAATTACCTTTGTAGCTTCAGTAAGGATTGATCTATATTAAATTTATACTATGTAGACTGATGTAGTGTTTTATTTTTACGTCTGATAATTTACTTTCTTTATTATTGCTTATTTAAATGCTACTGTTAAACAGATCTACTTTACCACTTCTTATTTCATATTTTTTTCTTATATTGTATTTAGATAAACAAACACACACACACACACACACAGACACTGCACTGCATTCTTCTTTAATTTGGCACGTATGGATGAAGTGTGCATGTAAAAATGTTTTTTAAAAACATTTGTTCACACATCTCTTAATAGGGGTTTAGGGTCTGAACTGTGGCCTGTGACCTTTAGCTTTTAGATTATATGTTAATATTTTAATCACAAATATTCACAACATCACACCTTTCCAATCCAAACAGCACTCCAAATCCGAGAGCTCAGCTTATCGCTAAACGCTGAAGAGAAAGAGAGGTGGAGAGGGAGATAAAGAGAGAGAGAAAGGTCTTGCTTAGCTAATTACAGTAATTAACAGTTACAGATTTAATTGGAGGGGAAGACATTAGTGGGGATAACGTTTTGTCGGTTGTGGTCGGGGTGGACCAGTGTCTTGCCAACGTGCCTTTGTCTCGGGGCGAGGAACAGCGCTCGTTGACACGACATGCGTCAGGTTGAGATGCCGGGGCTCGTCAAGCACGCGCAACCGACGGCGCTAACGAGCTAGAGGGTTAATGAGAGCATGCGAGCCCTCCACAACAACAGCACCATTAGCCTAGCTTGCCAGCAAACAATTCAATTTCAGTGCCTCCTTTCTTCTCAGGACTTGATGCTTTTAGCCACCTCAGTTCAATGGTTTCAGGCTGAAGATGAAGCTTTGAGAGCATTTTGTGGGCTGAGGCTGTTATTATTATCCTTTTTTTCAATTTTATGGGAGAGAGAGAGAGAGAGAGAGAGAGAGAGAGAGAGAGAGAGAGAGAGAGAGAGAAGGAGAGAAAGAGCTCCCTCTGAAGGGTCTCTTCTTTTTTTCCGAGAAAGAACTACACTCCAAATTACAGATTAGCATTGCCTTGTTTTCTGCATCCTGAGGCAGGAAACCTGCGGAGCTCCAATCACAGAGGATGCACATTCACCACAGAACTCGCACGCAATTATTTCAGCAATAACACTCTTCAAAATCCATTACGTAGCGCACAAGCACACAAATCAGGTGTGAAGGAACAAGGAAGACGTTCCCTAAAATTCCAGTAGAATCCCTTGCTGATGCCTACAGTGGTTCGTTAACCTACACCAGCCCATCACTGGGCATAAAGGTGTAAAAAACAGGTAAAAGAGAGTAAACTTTATTTACCAGACATTAAAGGGACAGTTCACCCAAAATGAGTTCTGTCATCATTTACCTAAAAACAAGATATTTAGCATAGGGCTGGGCAATACAAACAATATAAACTGTCCATTGATAGATATTTTGCTATATTGTGTGTATCACAGGTTGTAAAAAGTGTTATTAGTTGCAATAACCTTTGAAAAAGGGCTAAAGTATGTACCCAAATTCAGTATTCTTTTTGCGCTTGAACAGTCAAATACACACAATGTTATGTTAAAATGCCATCTTGGGGAGTGTTCATGTAAATGCTGCTGGTTATGTTTTAAGTTAACGTAAACCGTTTGGATAAAAGTGACGTGTTAAGGTACTGGATCTGTGCATTAGGTCTTAAAGTGACAGCAGCCTAATATACCTATTGTTGTCTGCGTCATCAGGGTTAATCAAACAACAAAAGAAAAATAGAAAATCACTCGCTACTCTAGACTGAATTACCTTTGTAGCTTCAGTAAGGATTGATCTATATTAAATTTATACTATGTAGACTGATGTAGTGTTTTATTTTTACGTCTGATAATTTACTTTCTTTATTATTGCTTATTTAAATGCTACTGTTAAACAGATCTACTTTACCACTTCTTATTTCATATTTTTTTCTTATATTGTATTTAGATAAACAAACACACACACACACACACACAGACACTGCACTGCATTCTTCTTTAATTTGGCACGTATGGATGAAGTGTGCATGTAAAAATGTTTTTTAAAAACATTTGTTCACACATCTCTTAATAGGGGTTTAGGGTCTGAACTGTGGCCTCTGACCTTTAGCTTTTAGATTATATGTTAATATTTTAATCACAAATATTCACAACATCACACCTTTCCAATCCAAACAGCACTCCAAATCCGAGAGCTTAGCTTATCGCTAAACGCTGAAGAGAAAGAGAGGTGGAGAGGGAGATAAAGAGAGAGAGAAAGGTCTTGCTTAGCTAATTACAGTAATTAACAGTTACAGATTTAATTGGAGGGGAAGACATTAGTGGGGATAACGTTTTGTCGGTTGTGGTCGGGGTGGACCAGTGTCTTGCCAACGTGCCTTTGTCTCGGGGCGAGGAACAGCGCTCGTTGACACGACATGCGTCAGGTTGAGATGCCGGGGCTCGTCAAGCACGCGCAACCGACGGCGCTAACGAGCTAGAGGGTTAATGAGAGCATGCGAGCCCTCCACAACAACAGCACCATTAGCCTAGCTTGCCAGCAAACAATTCAATTTCAGTGCCTCCTTTCTTCTCAGGACTTGATGCTTTTAGCCACCTCAGTTCAATGGTTTCAGGCTGAAGATGAAGCTTTGAGAGCATTTTGTGGGCTGAGGCTGTTATTATTATCCTTTTTTTCAATTTTATGAAACAGACGAGGGGAAACATGCACTTCATCTCCATTTTCCAGCCGACTGCAGTGGCGACTGACCTTTTCAGATTGGATTGCCTTATGTTTCTGTTCCACATGTATATCATTTCCACAAAAGATCAGCCAGCCAGTGCAGTTTCAGGTCAAACACAAGGCATTACATGCGCAAAAAGCCCACCCCGCTTGCTCGCTCGCATTTTCCCTGCCCCCCCCATCCTCTTTCGCTCTCTCAGCTTAAAGAAGCTGGCACTTATACCGTAAAGTGCTCGCTCGATTCACAGGATCGTCTTTCAAAATGTGTTTGTGAAATCCCACACCCCTTTGAAATGCGAGGGGATTTTTTGGAACATGGTCCATTGAGAGATTCTGAGACATTCTCCCTCCTTTTTTCCAGCCCTCTAAAGCCCTTTATCTCCTTGCCTCCGCTCACCCGCTCCCTCTCTTTGCGATTGTTGTTCGCCAGTCTGTGTTGGGCAATTACAGCACAGACTGAAAAATGAGTATCCTCTGCTGCTGTGTCCGTCTTTTTAATAAGCTTTGGTAAAGATGACGTGTTTGAATGAGTTCGATATCCTCGCAGTGGGGCAGTGGAAAGGCTGATTTTAAAATATGAGTAAACAGTGTTTAGGATTTGGGAGAGGAGGGCGAGGAGAGGTTGTCGCTGTCTCGCTCACTCTCGTTGTTCTCTTTCGTTTCTTCTGCGCTCTGTGTGTTTATGCATATAAACTCGAGGGCTTAGCGCGAGAGAGACTTTCGCAGATGACTTCTGCCTGCTTCTTTTGGAGCTTCGCAGCAGTTCACAGATTTGAATATAAATGTGTATTGCAGGGGGGTTTTTGGATTTTGGTTTCATGGAAACAAACATTGCATTGAGGCCCGAAAGTTTGCATGAAATAAAGTGTGTATTTGTAGTTAATTTTAACTGCTATAATAAAGTAAAGATGAGGCACTCATGCATAAATTTACTCTGGTAACCATAATTTCCAACAAAAAATACCACTAAATTAGTACAGTTTCTGTTAGTCTTATAAAAGACATTAATGTAGTAATTAAAGGTTTGTGGTGGTCAGTAGGTCCCACAATATTTTTTTTCCACTACTGATTGCAACAATTACAGTATTTTAGCGAAAGAATCACACCATGGCAATTTTTGTAATGGTAAGAAAGGTATTGAAGCAAGTTTCTGCAAAATAATAAAATAAAAATAAATAAATAATAAATAAAATCATTGTGACTTTTTAGTTCAATATAACTATATCTCACAACTGAGAATTTGCCACAAGTGCAACTTTATTTTTCATGACTGAGAGCTTCATAAGCTTTTATAAATGTGACTTGACTTTCCATTTTAAAGTTTATTTCATAATAAAATTTTACATTTTTAAATTTCACCTCACATGTTCTCATGATTGTGGTATATTTTGTCATATTTGGTGTGTATATGCCACAGGTTCTCAGTGTATTTCTACATTCACCCTGGTTTACAGACAATATCTCTCATTTTTTACATGAGAACGTGTCCCTTATTAATACTGGCTGAGTATGGACTGAATATTTCACTAGTGGACGCACAAAAAACCCAAAGCAAGTACAAATCCCATGGACCAAATGAAATGGATTAAACATGTGGATTTCATAAATCTCAGCTGCCTCTGTGCAGGGAAATAGTGGCGTGTGTGTGTGTGCGCGTGTGCGTGTGCGTGTTTGTGTGTGTACTGCCTTCCTGAACACTGCTTTTCAATGAAAACAATCTATTAATGGCATAAGGATTGCTAGATAGATAGATAAATTAATTTTATGTTTAATTTTATTTATTTATTTAATTAATTTTAATTTTAAAAATAACATCCATAATTATTCAGCTGAGAATAGATTTTAAATAATTGATTCAGAAGTATTTGGCCCAAGTGGGCAACATGTTGCCCATTTTAATATAGTTAGAAGAAAATAAGCCATCATAAAGATAAAAAGCCCAGAAGAACAAATCCTGGGGACAAACATTGCTTCTTAATATAAAAATTAATTTCTGACATGAAAAAATGCCTTCATTATTAAACATTATACAGTAGACAAGGGCAAATTCAGCAGTTCTAATCTTTTTAATCATTTCTCCTCTATCTGACTCCCTGCACAGCAGCCATTGGGAGGGGCAGAGCTCAGTAACCCTGAGGGGGCACTTTCACCTTCAGCAGTGGATGAAAGGTAGAGAGAGCCTGAAGGGTCTGCCTGCTGCTCTCGGCGCCATGCCCTGCAAAACTGGGCACCAGCCGGGCACAACCAGGCACACACACCTCCCATGCCAGGGTGAGAGGGTGAGAAGAAATCAGGGGGCAAATCTAGAAAAAAAGCTCAAACTAGAAAGACGAGTCTGAATTAAATAGTCACATTTAAAGGTATAGTTCATCCAAAAATGAAAATTCTATCATTTACTCACTGTCATGATGTTTCTTTCCTCTTAGAGACATAAAAATAAAATATTTTGAAGAACGTTGGTAAACAAACATTTTAGTGACCAGTGAACGTCTATTGTATGATGGAAGACAAAGTTCAAAATATCTTATTTTATACTTCCCAGGAGAAAGAATTCACACACACACATCGCCTTTATCCATCTCCTTCTTTTCTCATCTCTCCCTCCCTATCTTTCCGTCTTAGTCTTACACATTCCCGCTCTCGTTCCGTGGCCCCAGGCTGCATAATTAATGCATGCACTGACAGCAGTGTCACGCACTGACTGAGGAGTCCTTCGCTCCCCCAACACACGACTGTCATTTCACCCAGGAAGAGGAACTCGGGAGACGAGCGCACAGCCCGGCATGGAGGACCAACCCGCCTCTAAACCCACCACCCTCTTCCCATCCTCTGTTGTTTCATCATCGTGATTGAGCGGGAAACAGAAGCGGAGCAAAACAGCGGCTTATGTTCGCGAGGCCCCGAATATATTATGCATTCGAGTTCTTGGAATATATCTTTGACTGATCCTCAAATATGTCTCAAGGCTCAGATGTGTTTTAGCCCCATTCTTCCTGCCTCAGACTCGCTCGCTATTAGGCATGAGTGGGCCGTGGTTGTGCGAGTGTGACACAGAGCTGAAATTATGAATTGCTCCTATCAAGAGGGAGCTGTTGCAAGTTGATGAAGGGAGCGTCGGTGATTGCCAGGCGACAGGAATTCTGTTTGGAGATGCAAACGGACTTCTATCTCAAGGAGTGATCCCTCCAGAATAGTCTTCAACAGAGGATGCGCCCCATTCCTGGCGCAGCAAATTCGTACATTTCAATAGAGAGCAGTTTCACACCGTAGACTCTGTGATTAAATGCCAATGTCTGCCATTTTGTGGGAATACACAGAATTCCCTTGCCGATTTCCCAGACCGTTTTACCTGTCAAAAACAATTGGCAGAGGACAATACGAGGTAGTTTGAAATAATACATACTGCCTACTGACTGAAACCCAGCACTCAATGTACAGTATATATCTTCCAAGCTCTCCCTCCATCTCAATCTCAATAGCTTTCTCATTACTCGTATCTCTACTTCCCTCTCAGGTCTTGTGTGTTGGGGTTCGAGCAGAGACATAGATTAAGTGACTTGATCCTGCAAACATTTGAGGAATTCAGGCCCACAAAGGGGTTAGTGCAGGGGCGAAGGGATAGCCTTATACACACAACCACACACACTCAGTCTGCTCCATTAGCCCGTCAGTAGCGCTGTCACTGGTGCAGCCCTGCGGAGTTTTCTCAGGGAGAAATAGCCTCAACACGTTGCACTTATGTTCTATTGTAGCACTTGTAGCTCTGACTCACTGCAATGGACAATTAGAGACCAAGAAAAATATAAAGAAGAGATAGTGAAAAGATGGGGAAAAACCAGGAGAATGTGTGAGAAAGTATATGAATACAAATACTCTGAATGAAACTTTGCCATTAAAACAATTGGATTCTAATTAAAAGAAAAACACACAGAGCTATATAAGTCCACTTTGAAATGTCTGCTAATGGTATTACATACTTTCCGCATGAATCTCCTCTTCTGTGTGCTTTGGATGTTTAATTGTGAAAGGACTGGATGGGGGAAAGAGGATGGGGGCTAGACTCAGGACATCGGCCACTTTTCACAAATTGCGTCTTTATTCGATTACGTTTACATCTTGCGGTCCCTGTCCAACTATAATGCTGCGCCTTCCAATAAAGTTTGCTTGTATGGAAATGCTACATTAAGAAAACAAATGCAGAGTACAGTCTCCTGTGCTTTCCCTCAATTTGATTTTCTACGTCTTACTGGGACCTGACACTGTCAAATGAAAATGTGAAATTAATCTTTTAGCTTTTGTTGCAGTACCTTATAAACTCTTAATCTTTTACTACTTCATATTTATTGATTATAGCTTGATTACTTATACAGCATCTTTTAAAATTTTGATAATATGCAGATTTCTGTAATTATATAAAAACAAAATGGACTGGAACTAACTAATGCCAGAAAACAAACTACTTACTTATGTTTGTGCTGTTGTTTTCCAGCCAAATATGATTTTACTTCCTAGAGGATGATGTCATTAGGAAACTGGCTTTTGTTAAAGGCATTTCATAAAAGACTAACAGGATGGAAATCTATAAATTGATTAAAAGATAAAACAATATTGCCAAGGAAGCTTTTTTTTCATTATCATTATTTTCAGAGAGGAATGCACCACTTATTAATGTGACTAATGATTAAGATTGCAAGCAATATGTCAGAGTGGTTTTCTTATTTCTTTGCATTTGCTGATGTGTAGCTAACCTTTGCTGTTCTGTCTTGTTTCTGGTATCAACTGAATCAGTGAGCTGGACTACATGAGTATCTGCTTCCATTGCACTTTTCCCAGACACTTTAACAGGACGTCTACACTGATGCTGAAGCTTAGCCCACCCAGAGATTTGAAGGCGTGGCAGTCGGCAGTTAGCCTTTAGCATTGCGGTGACACGCGTTCCGTTAGCAGCTAACACTGCCTCATTTATTTCACTTATCCGGAAGATTCTGTATAGTGACGAGAGAACCTGCTGACCTTGTCACTTCACACCACCAGTCTCTCTTCCTCCTTTTGCTCTCCCTGTCTGGAGGTAAAGGACTCGCTGTTACTTGGGTTCTGTACGATTAACCGATGAAGCAATGGAGATTTACGCATGTAGGGAGCACATGTAGATGGTGCTAGAACAGTCGGAGTGCAAATAGTGTGCAAATGCTTCAACTCCTATTATAATGGATGGCTAAAAGGGTTAACACATATGAGCTTTAACTATGTGACTATTGTGTGGAACTGAACTATTTTTTTACTGTAAATTGACAGAGAAGAAAAAGGCAGGCGTGCCATCATTAGACAGCGGCACTCTGGCATGCTTTCTGCTGTGCGTCCTGATAAAAGAGGGGGAAGAGGTAAAGGAGGTGTGAGAGGAGCATCTTTGAGCTCCTCAATAAATTCTCATTATTTGAAGTGGAGTATTTGAGAGCTAAGAGTGGGGTGGTGTGTGTTCTCTTAATCTTGTCGTCGGTGGCAGGCTATGTGAGGCAGGGTGGGTTAATGTAATATCACAGTTGGGTGCCTCACCATGCCACTTAAACCCCCTATTAGTAAAACACTCCCTTTCTCCCTCCGTGTTATAAAAATGAACCCACGCTGCCACTTCAATGATGCACTGGAGAGAAGACTGTCAAAAACTGGTAGTGAATACGAAAAAAAAATGATTCTAGTCTCTGTTATAATTATTCTCATCATACCAAAAACCGAAAATGGAAGAACAGGAGTTAGCATTAAATTCCATGTACAGTATGTGAAGTTATGAATATATTATTAAGGTGTTTCAGACAGGTAAGCATAAAGCGCAAATTACCAAAACAAACAAAAAAAAAGAAATAAAATATGGTCCCAGTATCGAACCCTGTGGATCACCTAAGAACTTAAAATGTAAATTGACTGCAGGGCACGTCAAAAAACCCAAAGAAAAACACAGATGAAGGTCATATTGTGTTGGAAATGGGCAGAGATGAAACCCAAGGCTGATCCAGAGGCCCTGGCACATGAATTAGTGATGTGCATAACAGCGTAATTGGAAGTAACATTGGAAGAAAGGAGCGGAAATGCACACAGGCAGGCATGAAAAGATGCAAATGAGCTCTGGACTAAACGGGAAAAATAGACCAGCATCTCCTCGGACTCCCGTCTCAATTAAGAGCTAACACAATCCAAACATCTCCCCATGTCCACTTGCTCCAATGAAAGCACAAATCTGCCTTTGGCCTATTTTAAGCTCTCTGAATGGTTAGTGCATTGTGCTTGTATTTTGCTGCAGACGGCTCATCAGGAGTCTCGCCGGCATATCGGATGAGTTAGTGTGCCGAGCCTGGAATTCTACCCACCAGGTCTTCCTGGCAGCCTGGCACAAGTGTTTTATGGCCCAGGTGCTCGGAAATGCCATAAATTTGGGTTTTATTAAAAGAGAATTAAGAAGATGACTCAAATGTCTTAATCTCTGTGGACCCCAGATCTCAGAAAGGCAATGGGTCAATGACTATATTTGCAAGCTGCAAGAAACGAGGGACTGCCGAAAAGAAGGCATGAAAAGAATGAAAGAAAAGACAGATAAAAAAAATATTGCTCCGTACCGCTAGCAGCTCTGTTCTTCTGCGAGGCGGCTCTATGCCCGCTGAGCATCTGTGTCACCGCACGCCACACCGAGGCTGCCAATCTCGCATGGGCACACACCGGCACTCACCGTGCCACCCGAGCCACCCTCTGATGCTCTCCAGCAGCACCGCCATGCCACATTCGCCTGTGTGTCCTCCCTTCTCCTCCTCCCTGATGCGCAGGGCCTCTCCAGCTGCAGCTTAATTTCCTGTGACTTGCCTAATTACTGTAATTAAGGATTAATTGCCATTAATTATTCACACATAAGCTCATCGCAAATCATGGGGTAAATGTCTTCTGAAAGCTGCCATACTAGCCATGGATAAACACACTGGGATGCTTCAGGCAGCTGAATCTATCACTCCACCCTGCAGCAAAGAGCCCTCCTGGCCCGCCAGTCTTACCAAAACAGCCATAACTCTCCACGAGAGAAACGTCAAGTCCGACCCACAAGAGGAGAGGTTCTGTCACACCTAGCATGTTCTGCTATCAGTGCTTACACTACTGTAAAGATGGATAGAGGCAGGCCCGAAGAGCCAGGCCAAGAGTGCTGAAACGGGCCACCGTAAATTATGCAAGTTTAACATTTGAGGAGAAAAAAAGGGAGTAGAAAAACTCCCAGAGAGAGAATTTGAGCAGTTGAACTTTGAAGAGCTTATCGGCTAGTTTAAACAAGCAGCTAATGTAAGGCGGTGTCGACAGGGCATATGTAAAAACCGGACTGGATTTATGTCATTCCATGACACACAAGGTTACTGTGAAAGGGGATTTTCCTCATACTGAACTCCAGCTAAAACTAGTTTAAGGTGGTACCTGGTTGTATATCATTTATAGATTGAAAATGGCCATTAGGTGGTCCAAAGTTAGCTATGGTTAACCAGATGAAATACTAGCTGACAGGTCCAAGGTATAACATTTGGTGAACCTGGTTAGAACTGGTATTCAATGGTATTCAAATACACAGGTTAAACTCAAATACCACTTCAACAAGTAAACAAGAAATACCTTTTGTAACATATTTTACTGCCATAACTTGATGTATTCAGAAAAACAAACAGGTTTAATGGAATATATAATACATATAAGTAAGTTGGTTGAGTTTCTAATCTGTCTTTTCATCAGCAGCACCTATGATACCTTCAAATGCTGCCTCACTAGGTTTTGCAGCAGAAGACTGGTATATTTGAAAAAGGCTCTGAGCTTCACACTTCGATCTTTACGGTCTCTTCTAGTCATGAGCTTGTGAACTATCTCAGAAATTGCCCCAGCGTTCCTGAGGCAATAGTTTTAAAAGCTCACGCTTCATAAAATCATAATAATGGCCATCATGTAAATCTGCTGAATATGAAATGTCTGCCGGGAGGCGGCATGCAAACAGTATTTAAAAAGCCGACACATTTACAAGGCCTTAAATCAGCCTAGCTTCAGTCTGGTCCTCAACACTAGAAGCTCGGGAAGAGAGAGGGAGAGCGAGACGAAGAAAGTCTGATGCCTCGCTGCTGGTCTGTGAAACTTCACAGTTGTCTGACAAACTCAGTCATAATACACCAGGCTGACAATTACTCGCCAACTCTTGAAACGGGATCTCTAAAGTGTCTGATGCTTCGGCACTAATAGGGGATCGGAGAAGTGCCATCCTAGGTCTTTAAACATAAACTCTTGTGGAATAAAAGAGAGGCAGCGAAAGAGAGAGAATAAGAGTGAGTTGGGGGAAAAGAAGGAGTGTGAAAGAACGAATGAGAGAGGCACTAATTGTTGTACTAGAGCCTTCTGCTCCAGATTAATGCAGGAAAACATTTTCATTTGGGTACATAAGTTTGTTTGTCTGATTTAAACATTTATGCTAATGGCCCTTCTGCCAGCTCTTTAATGCTTTACACACTGCTGTAAACAGGCCCTAAGCTTATCCATCACACTTGCGCTCCCTCTCGCTCTCCCTCTCTCTTTTTTTCTCTCACTCTTCATGTCTGTATATCTATGGAATCCAAGACAATACGAGAAAGAAGACAAGTGCAACTACATAATGTCTCTCTCTTTCTCTTATAAACACACACATATATTTACTTAGCTATCTAATTGAGGAGATTTTATCGACTTCTGTATATATACTTTTGAAGAAAATTACACTTTTAATCAGCAAGGATGGATTAAATTGATTTAAAGTGACAGTAAAGACATTTATAGCATTAGAAAAGATTTTTAGTTGAAATAAATGCTGTTGTTTTTAATGTTCTATTCATCAAAGAATGCTGAAAAATGTATCATGGTTTCCACAAAACATTAGCACCTCAACTGTTTTTTACATGGATGACAAGAAATTAATCTTGAACACCAACCAGCATATTGCAATGATTTCTGCAGGATCATATGATGCTGAAGACTGGAGTAATGGCTGATAAAAATTCACCTTTGTCATCACAGGAAAAAAATTATTCTGAAATACATTAAAATAGAAAGAAGTTACTTTAAATTGCAATCATATTTTGCAATATTACCATTTAGTCTGTAATTTTTATAAATGCATCCTTGGTGAACATAAAGCAACAAACAAATGTATTCTGTATTGTATACAGAATAGTGCTGGGCGGTATGACCAAAAATTTATATCACGGTATTTTTCAAAATTATACCAGTTTCACGGTACATGACGGTATTTTTTTTTTCATGCATGACTGGCTGTTAACCATATTTTCTACTGATTGAGAGAGGAAATACTGCAGTATATTGACTTAGAATGCACTATTTTACTGTCATGATGAGTGAATATTGTCAAAAAATACCACACTAAATAGTGACTAAACGCGACCCCTTTTAATACATGTTAACCAGGAGTCACTCTCATTTATAATCGCGGTATCGTCTGAAAAAATCAACATGCATCTACACTAAAGAGTGGCTATGTGGTTGTTTTGGCTATATTACTTTTTTGTCTCATGCAGCGCACTGCCTGCGTCTGAGTAACGAACAAAAAAAACAACAAACAAAAAATTGCATGCGATATTAACAGACGAACTACGCTCATATTTACAATTCCAAACAATCAGTAAGAGACAGGTGCTAGGAAACGCTGTTTTGTACTCATTTATTGACGAGTCGACTGCGGTGCGGCCAACTGAAAGCGGTGCTTCTCTGCCGCTCACTGCACAGAACAGACACCGAGAGAGGTGACACTTCTCTGGGAAAGTCAGACCTCGCTTTCATGGGACAGCACTGGCGAAATCTTCCAACTGAACCATAGCTAAAGTTTATCCAAAAAAAGTCGCTAGGTTTGTCAGTATGAATACTCTATGGAAAAAAAGCCACTAAAAGGGTCTGAAAGTCGCTAAATCTAGTGCTAAAGTTGCGCTTGTGTGTGTGAGACGCGGGAGCTGATGGCAGGGGGCGGTGGATATTTGTGGCGGTCAATGTGGATATTGTGGACGAGTTCTTCTGTGTCATCACGTTCTATTAGTTCTACAGCTTCAGTTTCGGAACTTTCACGCTTAGTAACACATACAGCTGTTCCCTCACCACAGTGCAACAGTGAAAAGGGTCCCCTTTCAAACAGAGTCGCGTTCCAAACGTTGTTTAAGCGACATACACCGGTATTGAGGTATTTTAAAAATTCATATCATAACAAAAATAAACACCGGTATTCGGTATGAACCGGTATACCGCCCAGCACTACAGAATACATTAAATATTTATTCTATGTAAAATCAAAACTTTAGCGCACAAACCTTTGACATTGAGACTTCTGAAACAGCAGTAAAACTTTGGTCTATGTTTGGGCTGTGTAGCCCCTCTGTGCTCATCTTCCATCTGTTGTCCTCATCTTAGCGTTTATAGACAGCATTAAGTGACACAGACCCCATGGCGCATTCAAATCTTGCAGTCTTCTGGGTTTAGTCCCTGCACACAGTCTTCATCTGACACCTTACAGAGTGAGCATTCATCAGTATCACTGTCACTTAACTGATACTTACTAATTTCTCCTCTTTCTCTCTCTGGCTCTCTGTGTCAGCTGCCAGGGGCCTCAGTGGTGCCCTCATTTGTGGACTTCCAACCGACTCCACAGGGGCAATTATACGTTATGTGTTAATTGGTGTAAATACAAAGACGGGAGCTACACCTGCACAGTTCACATCACAACTGGAAACTGTGAGCAGATCGAACGGAGTGTATGTATGTGTCTTTCCGTGTATGAATGCATCAGTGTTTCACCAATTGGCCTGTCATGTAGGAACACAGTGGGATGTTTAGTCTGACTTTTACATATATTTAAACTAAAAATATATATAAAAAAGTGGATAAATGATCAATTAAAAAAAAAATTATTTTAGACTTTTTCACTACAAATATTGAAAATAAAAATTACATTTAATAAAAAGTAATAAAGAGTATTTTAATCAAATTATAAATAATTTTATTCACAGGCTGTTTTTGCTATTGTATCTTTAAGACATATTGTATGCAAATGACCTTGTTAAGACTGACAGCCATCCAAATACAGTTGTGGTTCACATTGAGGTGTTTATATGTAAATGCAGACAGTCATACAGTGTGGTACACTGATATGCTCACAGTTGCGATGTCAGAACCACAAAAACAAGCTGTATTTGCAGATTTAAGTTCCCATAAACAGCCTACATAGAATACATTAAATACATATTTTATTAGAGGCATTTTCTATTTTCTATGATACACAGTATCTGTTTTTAAGTTGTATAACATTCAAACCCAGAATCCTACTTTTTTTTCTTTCTTTCTGTTCCACCACTGTGGAGCCCTTTGGAAAGTGTCTGTTGTCAGCAGATGTCATTCCACTGGAGACAAAGGAAATGAGAAGGGCTTTGGATATCATCAGCATAGAAATGAGCCCCTCTCCCTCTCTTTCTTGCTCGGCTTGTACCACAGTCCTAGCCCGGACCCCAGCCCGTGGCTCCAGCCACTGTGCTACCTTTTCAACTTGCAAATGACAGTGTCACCAAACGCTATCCTTCCATCAATCAAGTCAGGGGGGTCATGAATATACAAAAGGCGAACGTGGAGGCTCGGCCACCTCCCGCAGCTTCGCTTGGTCCAATTATAAAGCTCTCTCTCTCTCTCTTTCTCTCTTGCTGCCTTGCTTTCCTGGTGCATTGTTTGTTTTTATTTTAAAGGGTATGGTCACGTTCAGCCGTAGGCTAAAACAAGGTAGGTCAGGCATGGTGGCCCTTGTCAGAAGAGACTGCAAATGCAGGTAAAGGCTGGATAGCCAATGTCATCTCTCTTTTTCATCACTATTTCTGAGGCTTGGCCACAGGAGTGGTACGATAAGGAAAAGTGCACACACATTAGCAGTCGGGCCGCTAAGAATAGAATACGGAGTTCAATTGTACACACGTGCAAACAATTTAGCATGCGCTCCCTTGGTACACCCTCCTCAACACAGGAACAACCCTACAGCCACCCCTCTTCTCGCTCGCTCTCCCTCGTTCTCTCTCCCCCTGGTCCAGCTGTCAGCTCCTAGCATGTGCATTAGCATTCTAAGTGATCCACGGCTGCCTCCTGATGAATGTTTGTGTGTGGGTAACTAATGACCTCCTTGCTGCAAGTGGAACTGATATTCAATGGCTGCCACTGATCAATAGCAGGGAGCTGGGCCTGGCCACCGAGAAATCATTTCCAAGGCCAAAGACATCTCTTACACGCAGAGACAGCACGGCTATCATCAAAGGCACAGAGAGAGAGAGGAAGAGGGAGGTGGAGTGAGAAGGAATGGTCAGTTTCTAAGGAGAGAGAGAGAGAGAGAGAGAGAGAGAGAGAGCTGGAGAAATATTTTGACGTAGGATCCTAATGTACTAATTTATCACTTTGTTCGCTGCATTGGTTCGCAACTGATTTTTATGTTGCGACCTAGTGCTCAAAATTGTTTATTGTAGAAAAGTAAACAAAAAATGCCATTGGTCGAACACTACTATTACGTTCCTTGGGGATGAAGGCATGTCATGCAACCTAAAGTTTTAGCCCCAAAATATTAGGTTTAGGGCCAGATTTACTAAACAGGGCAAATTATCGTTAGAGCACAATTCCATAAAAACGCCGATGGGAGGGGAAAATTCTGTGGGTGATTTACTAACAATGCGCACATTAAAGAACACAGGCACAGCAAGATAATTTCCATAATGACCAAGACGTTATTTTTTGGGGGGGTGGGGTGGGGGTGGGGGGATAATGGAATAATAGCGTTAAATAATGGAGCAAATACCAGCGCAATACTTTGACGAGCGCAACTGTGGTCCACACCTTTTCACCATTGCTTACTGTAAATGTACACGTAATTTCATCCTTACAGTAAACATGATATTATTTATATATACTTAGAGCAAATAAGAGAAGTGGTAATATTTTACTAAAGTTTCCGGTCAAATCATCTTTATATCTTTTAAAAGACAGCATTGTTCTACTAAAACGACACTAGTGAGGGCTGGTTTAAGTATAACTATAGCAATGTGATTTTATTCCACCTTGTAAATACAGTTTCAAACTACTATGCACCAGGAAATATATGTGATGAAAACAAAGTGTAATATCCATTTATATGAAATGCAAAGTAAAAGGACAGTTTGATAGGATGGGATGGAATGGGATGGGATGGGACAGGACAGGATAGGATAGTTAAAAAAAGGTTCTCAAAAGGGTTTTTTTCAATTAATTCTCAACAAATTAGAAAGTTTGACAAAAGAAAAGAAAAAGAGAAAAATTCCGTGAGTGAGAGATGTGAGAGGTCATGTTTCGAGGTCTGCCCTTGAGCTGTTTAGGAAGTGTTAATGTGACGGCAGAAACCACTGCAGCAACACACTCACACACACGTGGGCCGACAGAGAGAAAGGAGAACCAGCGTGGGGTTAACGTCTGGCTCCGGCTCAGGGAAAATAAATTGCTTTAAATATGGAAGTGGACGTCGGAATGGTCCCTGCTAGAGTGGAGCGGGTTTGGGTAAACCAACAGTCTGTCGGCCGTAATTTATAGACAGCTATGATAAATACTATTTGTCCATGACAGTCACATGAAATAATAAACCTTGGCTCTGCTATAAACATTACCAAATCCTGACACTATTGATTTATAACGGCTAACACTGACATCAAACCAAACAAGTGACAGAAACAATGCCCAGGCTTTAGGCGCAGTTTGTCAACTATTAATACTGTCAGAGGGGGCTTTCGCTTTAGCTGGGAAAGCCTGTCGCCCAGTTGTCAGTCGACCATGCTGAGGAGGACGCCGAAGAGAGAGAGAGAGTGGAATGTGCTGGAATTGCCAACAGGGGTCCTAGTGGCACGGCTGCGTTAGCCCTAATTACCCCCCCACACACCCGACAACTCCCTCCCCCTGAAACAGCTCCTGCTCTGCCAGCCCCAACTTAAAATTGCATGTTAATTATGTAAATTATTAATTGGGCTGAGACTGCTGTTTATGGGATTTTGGACTTAATAACTGGATCAGCCCGTACCCCGAGCCTGACCTACGACAAGCCACGGCCAGCCAGTGAAAGTGACATTTTCCAAAACATTAGCTCCTCTACGCACACACACACACACACACACACACACACACACCTCTTCAGAAGGCTCATGCCGTTTAGAGAGAAGAGGGGATATTGTGCAGGTGGTGCTGTGTAAAACCCTATTTGGCCAATTTTGTGTTTCACAAATGAATTTCAGGATTTTAAATCCAGCCCAAATTGAACATGTCTGGATTTTCCCCCACAACTTCAGTTAAAATGATAAAACAAAAACCCTATTTGGACTGTAAGTGTTTTATATGGGGAGAGGATTTTATTGCAGTTAGAATTGGAAATGTTTGTGTTTCTCTCTCCAATCCCTTGCCATAAAAATGATAGAAAATTAAGAGCTAAATTGCATGTTTTAAATGTAAACATGTACCTGTATAATATATATTATATACAGTTATATATTGTATATATTATATACAGTTATAAATATTATGATTTATAACTTACACAAACTATATGATCATCAAACTCACCACAGTGTTGAACACTGTCATGTGACTGACTACGTGAGAAGGATATTTTCAGGTTTGAAGGTTAACATGAACTAAATGCCATCTGGAACCATACAATTTATAGTCTTTTCAATAAGAATCTGCACAATTTAAAATGTTGCATAAGTGCGAAACATTTCTCCAACAATTTGCATCGGGTTCAAGACATATTTTATATAGATTTTTTTCTTTTATGATACATTGATTTTTCTAAATTTGCCACACTGACCAACAGAAACCTGCTTGTTTTGAAAATTAATTTGGTGTGAGCGATGCTCCATGCATCTCTATTGACAATGGACCATTTATGCTGGTGCAATTTGGACTGAAACAGGGCTTCCTGCACGGGGACTGGGGCTTGATTCAGTGCACAGACAGACATGCATGAGCGAGAAAGCACTACACAACACCCTTGGGCTCCACAAAAGAATCTCTGCAGCCAAAAAGTCCCACATTAGGGGACTGTATAAATATTTTCATTCCCTTATCTTGCTTTCGATGTCTGTACGAAAATGCCTTGAGGTGTTTTATCCCTGCAGAGAACCTGGATATTGTTATAATACGACCTCAATGGATTAGATAAACAAATAAACTTCATTATACATACAGGCAATTTATATGACACGCCAGTGTAAATATGACTTTTTTGAACTCATTACATAATTGGGTGTTCCTTGGGTACTAATGTACTCATACAATGAGTTTTATTAAAACTAACATATAAAAACATTTTTCTTTTTGTTATATAAATGTCCTCCCTGGAAATTTTTTAGTCATGCCTTCATTTATTTTTCAACTTTTCAGATTACTTTTATGTAGCAATTTTGCTTCACAAACTTGCGATAATAAATAGTAAAAGTTCATGGTTTTGAAACTTATTAGATTATTAGATATTTAAAACTTTTCTAATCTAAACAAATAATTAAATACACAATTTAAATATTACTTGTGATTTTTTTTTTATTAATTTTCAAATATTACAACCATCATTTCCACCACAGCCAAACAATTTGGCCTTAATAAAGCTTAGTTAGTTAGCTTAAGATGTGTGAATAATTAAGGTAAATTTCACTTGTAAGTGAGATATGTAAATAATTTTAATTAATATTACAGAATCTTTTTATCAAGACATAATAATGCCAAATTATGCAAAAATGTAATCAAATATTACATAATTAGGAATTTACTATGCATAAAATGCTGTGAAATTACCAATAGTGAAATAGCAAGACAAAGGAGTTGTCCATAAACATAAGAAATTATTTGGTGGAAATGGCACTGTGGTGGAAACGTTCATTAAGTTTAATAAACAATCAGAAATAATTACATAATAATACTGTGATGCATGTATATACACTATTAATGGACATATTAAATACACCAAGTAGGGATGCACCAATAGGATTTTTTTTGGCCGATACCAATTTTAACAAACAACTATTGGCTGATTCCGATACTGATACTGATATTGGTCAACTGCATAAAGCAGGGGTTAAAAGCGGGGGGGG
>NW_015505580.1:255505-323193 GCF_001515645.1 Sinocyclocheilus grahami | reverse complement strand
CCGGAAAAAAGGGGGGGTGAAAAGGGGGGGGGGGGGGGAAATGATCGGTTCACTCCGAGCAGAATTGGTATTTGAACGTTTCTGTTCCTGTTTTATATATAATTAGATTTATTCCATTTTCTTCGTTCACAGAAACGCTGCAGGTACGTGATGTGAACTAGTGTGAATCCGTGTTCTACACGATCCTGACTTTTTTGCTGGTTTCAAACACACAAAAAGCTGCATATTACCTGCCATTCATTTTTACTTAAATGTAGGCCTAATGCTTGGTGGTTCGTGACAAATCCTTGGGTAAACTAACGCCGGGGCACTGCCATTGCCACTTACCTATGATGAATTACAGCTGAGAGCGGGCATTTCATTGGTTGGATGCGTCAGCGTCACATTTGCATAGGCCGTACTATGCTGTCTGACAAACTATATTTTGTACAGATGTTATTTTGTTTTGGCAAGTATTTAATTATTTTGCCCAGAGAAAAACATTGGATTATGCAACAGACATGCAACTCATTGTCTCCATGCAGTTAATGAATAAACCATCGGTATCATCCCTTTTCATGCTTTTTCCGATATGCCGATGGCTTTAAAATAATCAAAAATCGGCCAATAAATATCAGCAGCCGATACCTCTGTGCATCCCTAACACTAAGGTTTGAAAAAGTGTGTTTTGCACAGAGTCCACAGGGTAAAAAGTAACCTACTTTTAGTTGAAGAAACACCCGGCTGTGTATTTACTTCACAAATAAGTGTATTATTGAATGTGCAATCCGTTTTGTTGTCATAACTCACCAGTTAGCAGCTACTAAAGGTTTTCTTTCAACATGACAATGCTAACATGCAAGCCGAGCTCTTTTCTGAAAGCTGTGGTCATTTGCGCAAATGGTTTCTTCTTTCAGGAACAGTAGCAGAAAGAGAAAACGACCAGCATGCTAAAAGGAGCTGGGAAGTGCACATC
The DNA here is from genome assembly GCF_001515645.1 of Sinocyclocheilus grahami. NCBI lineage: Eukaryota > Metazoa > Chordata > Actinopteri > Cypriniformes > Cyprinidae > Sinocyclocheilus > Sinocyclocheilus grahami. Next base: position 322,238 of record NW_015505580.1, on the reverse strand, counting down.
GGTATGTAAAGGATCTCCTCTCAGCTCAAATGGTAAGACAGCGTGAGGTTGAGTTGTGCAATGGCCTTTGACCATCATAAAAGGCAGCTGAAATTACATCCTTTGATTTATATACTAAGAAGACAAACTTAGAATAATTATAAATACACACATTCAAAACCAGTATGAGCTGCTTTTTATGTCAAAAACATAATATAGCGAGAGAATCTGTACATATTGCTCTGAAATGCAGCTCAGGTTGACTTCTAAAAGAACCAAGCAAAAACATACACACACCGTCACAATGCTTGCGTGGTTTATTTTAATTTCAGCTCAATTGTTCGCAGGGCACATTTAAATTATAGTTTGATTAGAGCTGAGAAGAAGGTATTGTAAATTCTGCTCTCCTTGAATGTCTGCTGCAATTCCTCTAAAATGGGAAATATTGATCAGTGTGATTTCCCTGGGCACCCAAAGAATGGAAAGAGAGAGAGAGAGAGATAACTTAAGACACCCAACAAAACAAAATAAAGCAACAAAGCCTCAAGACATGGAAGGGTCATAAAAATGTTATGTTAAAAGCTTAAAAGTCATTGTTGAAATCAATAAATAAGATAATTGAAAAGATCACTGCATGCATGGACACAACACACACAATCATAATGTCTCGGATCACTCGATTTTAACTACTATTAAACTATGTCTCCACAGGAAAACATCTAGTATCAAGCTCGCCGACCAAATACAAAATAGCACAAAAAGCTAATAAGAGTCTCACTGTCCTGCGTTCAAACCCCTCTCAGCGAGCAGATAGGAAAACAGGTCTGGCAAGTCTACAAAAGAGCATATCATGTGCAGACACATCAGCCTCAATGTGCATTTGATCAAAGAGGCTGATTCTCGTGGTGCCAATCAATACACTCAATCAGCTGTGCAGTGTATGCTAGTCTTGGCTGAACTTGAATAGAGACACATTTTTTTGTAGTTTTTTTCCCTCTCTCTCAGACAGATGAGCTTGCATGAAAGGCATCAGCCTGACAAGTGCAGGTAAAGGATGGCCAGACAATTGCCTGGGAATCAGGCAGTTGTTGATTTTACATTATTAATTAGAGACGCGCGAGGCCATCGGGGCCCCCAGTGTCATGGGAACGGGTCATTATCATAGCGCGACACCGAGCGTACAATGCACATTGATTGACGTGCCGAAGGCTGAATTGATTGTTAGGAGGCACAATCGATGTGTAGCAACCAATAAAATCCTTTCTTCAAGGATTAGTTCACTTTCAAATGAACATTTCTTGATAATTTACTCACCCCCATGTCATCCAAGATGTTTATGTCTTTCTTTCTTCAGTCGAAAAGAAATTAAGGTTTTTGATGAAAACATTCCAGGATTATTCTCCTTATATTGGACTTCAACGTTTACAAACTGTTGAAGGTCAAAATTACAGTTTCAGTGCAGCTTCAAAGGGCTCTACACGATACCAGACGAGGAATAAGGGTCTTATCTAGCAAAACGATGGGAATTTTTAAAAAAAATTTAAAATGTATATACTTTTTAACCTCAAACGCTCGTCTTGTGTAGCTCTGCAATGCGCATTCGTACTCTCTGCAGTCCCGTTCTAAACAGTTAGGGTATGTCAAAAAACTCATGTCAAATCTCATTTTCTCCTCCAATTTCAAAATCATCCTACATCGCTGCAGAAGTACCGACCCAGTGTTTACAAAGTGAACATGCAAAGACGGTCAAAAGGCCTTTATAAAAAAAAAACTAAAACAGCAATGTAGGACGATTTAGGACGATTTTGAAGTTGGAGGAGAAAATGAGATAGGAGTTTTTTGACATTCCCTAACTGTCATAAACCGGAATGCACAGAGTTCACGCAGAGCTACACAAGACGAGCGTTTGAGGCTAAAAAGTATATAAATTGTAATTTATTTTAGAAAATGACCGATCGTTTCACTAGATAAGACCCTTATTCCTAGTCTGGTATCTCACCCCCATGTATCGTGTAGAGACATTTGCAGCTGCACTGAAACTGTAATTTTGACCATCAACCCTTTGGTAGCCATTGAAGTCCACTATAAGGAGAATAATTCTGGAATGTTTTCATCAAAAACCTTAATTTCTTTTTGACTGAAGAAAGATAGACGTAAACATCTTGGATGACATGGGGGTGAGTAAATTATCAGGAAATTATAATTTGAAAGTGAGCTAATCCTTTAAAGTTTAAAGCTATAACCCTTTGCTAAAGGTGCAGTCACAGTCCTGATCACAAGGATTCCTATAGAAATTATTGGATTGGGTCCATGACAATTCACTGAAATTTGACCAATGTGACTGCGACTTAACTAAAACAGAACCTCTCGATAGCTGTACTGTACATATTATATTGAAATACAACAAAAGCAATAATATTTTTGCACAGAGCCTATATGGAGGGGTTATAATAGTGAACTAGTTGTCCAACTACTCACTAGTTTGCACAATGAAAACCTTTCGGAAAAGTCATTTATAGTTGTTCAAAGCACCAGGACTATATATATATATATATATACAGTGGGGAAAAAAAGCCACTGTATATGTGTGTGTGTGTGTGTGTGTGTGTGTGTGTGTGTGTGTGTGTGTGTGTGTGTGTGCGTGTGCGTGTGCGTGTGCAGGTCAGCTGAACCCGAAACCAGACTACTTATTCAGCGTTTCCTTAAGATTGTTTTGTTGACTGGTGATTTAGGCAACTCAGCACATCCCCACAATCACCATTACCAGTTACACATAATTATATTTCCAGTACAACCCACACTAATCATCCAAGGTAAAATAAATGTCACAAACATGTGGCATTTCTACTTTGAAAGACTTGTTACAGAACAGAACAGCCAGGGCACTGAGCAGCTGGCATCAGCCAAACACTTCTACTGAGACCAGTGCCAGTTTCCAATCGCCCTAAGCGCCAACCCTGTAAACAGCCTTTATCAGCAGTAATGGTGGCATAATCCCAGCTAAAGAGGAAGCGGCATATGGCGCGGGCTTTACAAATGCAATCCCAACAAAGTAACAGGACTCACAGAGGAGGGATTAACAGTAATGACCACTTAAACAAAACTGTGTCGATACTTCAACACTTTTCCATTTTTTTTTTTTACTCATGTTGCTCCAAACCCGTATCTAATTTTTTCTTCCATAAAACTGGATTTAAGAATGTTCACACAACACTTTTCTATTTCAAATCAATAGTGCCAAAGGCTTACAAGCTACAAAAAGGTAAAATATATAAATAAATAACAATCCCAAAAGTAGTCTATATGATTAATACGCTATATTTCAGTTCCCTAATGCCAAATAATAGCTTATTGTGAGGAACAGACTGTTAGACTGATGGTCACCATTCACGTCCATTGTAAAGAAAAGTGCAGCTTGGACATTGTGCTAAACTTCTTTTGTTCTTTACAGAAGAAAGCAAGTCATATAGGTTTGGAAAGACATGAGTCTAAGTAATCATTTTATCTATTTATTTATTTTTTGGTATGAACTCTTCCTTTAACCTTCCTTTCAGAATATGTAATCGTTTTATAAAGCTAAATCATATGAAAATTTTACAGTATAAACATCACATGCTGACTAAAACCAGAGCTTTTGCGTTTCTCAATATCAACAGCCTAACCAAATCCAGCACAACAGAAGATTCAATCACTTTCTACTGCCTCTGCACATTTGATTAAGATGCATCTTCAATAAGTCAGACTGACAGTAGTCTGCTCTGATGTGCGAAGCATTGCGCTGCTGAATCTATATCTGTATTGTCAGCTTTCTCTGGATCCCTCCTTCATTAAACCCATCCAGCTTTCCTTTTTGATTACCAGTCCAGGAAGATGGATCTTCAGCCGTGGGACGGTGGGCACTTGCCAAGTCCTTCTCTAAACACCCCACCCCCCGCGCACGTACCTTTCCCCATTGATTTTTTTTCTCTCTGCGACTGCCACCATTCATTGTTTGTGACATTCTACTGTCGACTCTTTAACACCCGTCAACCAAATCAATTTCATATTTTTTGTCAACATCTGGCTAGAGAATGGTTTGTATTTAAAAGGACTGACGTCTGATTTAGGATGTTGTTTTTCAGCAACAGTTTTAGCCGTGAGTTTTACGAGACTTGTAAAGTCAGTCAAACGTGTTGGTTTGAGAATACATAATGGAGCGGAAAATGTTTAAAACCTTTTTGACTTCAAGTCACCAGCATCTGTCCTCGGTTACAGTAAGAATATTACAGTAGAACAACGACAATAACATGACCGTTCAAACTGACCTTGACGTTTCCTGAGAAATTTCTTTGGTTAATATCTGATAAGGACATTAAGAAAGATGGGTAATGAGACGAATATTCATCATTCTGCACACTCCGCCTCTGAGAGGGGGATATACAGGTCGCTCCGGGTACGTGCTGGTCACTCTTAGTTGTCAGGACTGATTTATTGCCTCCTAGCTGTTCAATTTCGCATTTCGTCCTCGTCATATCCTTGCCTCGTGATCATTCGCCGCTGACCCTTGTAGGGCAGCCCGGGAATATTGATAAAACAATTATCTGCTCGCCGTTCATTTGATTTTCCATTTCAATTACGGATTGGAGAAGGCAAAAAGAAAAAGATTGCACCATTGATTTTTTTCTCCCTTTTTCCTTTGCCCTCTTTCTCTCTCTTTCTTTCTGATGGTGTTTTTCCAGTGATATGACATGAATGCTGGGGCCGTGCTCTTAATGTATGTAGTTTTCCCATTCGAATATATATATAAAACACTGAGTGAATGAGAGAGAAACACAACACACAGACAGAAAGGGAGACAGGGAGGAGAGTAATTCCCTTCATATCATCCACAGCAGAGCTGCTCTAAGCACTCGTTCACCTCTCTCAATCACATGTCTCACATGAATGCAGACACGGTGTTACACAAAAGAGAGGGCAGCTTTAATCTCCTCATCTCTCAACCAATGTCTGCTGCGGGGAGATAAAGAGGAGGAGTGGCTATCCCTAAAGACAGGGGACGATGTCTGCTATAAGCCTGCACATGGCCTGACACCAGGAGTGAGATCTCTAGACTCATCCCAGACTGGGAGGCCTGCTTTATGCTTGAGGAACACTGGCTAGATCCACCGCAGTGTCCTTAAATTGGGAAACGTACACAGGATTTGATCATGTGCATTTTACTCGGACAATGCAGGTTATTTTAGCGCTGTGGTGACCAAAAAGGATCGTGTAGCCTGGTGCCATAGAAGAATCTTTGTTATTTAGGCAACCTTGAGCTTGAGGAAAAATATCAAATAAAATCATATGATAAAAAAAAAGAAATCATATTTATTTTTTCCCCACCCCTCATTAACTATGTTTTTTTATTGAAGAACATAAAGTTCTTGAAACTTCAGGGATCACAAAATGCATTGTGGTTCATTCATTTAATATATCACTATTCCCAGATTCTGTTCATAAGTAAAGTTTGAAAACAAGCAGCTTTGTCATAATTACAGTGGAAATACTGTACCCTATATAGGGTGCATTTAAGTCAAAAAGGTTGAGAACCACTGTTCTACATCTAACATTAGTGGGGGAAAATAATGCCATGTCACTTTCAAGTAAATATTTCCCAGATAATATCTGAATAATTTATTTGGCTTCAATACAGTAACAATATAAAAGCTGCTTATTCAAATTAGAAAACACATGTTTTCTCAAACCGTATGAATGGGTCTTCCAAGAAAATACATAGAAGTTCTTCTGAAGACGAGGGCTTCTGCTGAACCTAAAGTGCTGCAAATAACCACTAAAAGCACATTCAACACTTCATTTAAGTCTGTGAGGCAAATCTCTTTCAAAGAAGTGATTGGTACATCAAACTCAAATCCCACCATTGATTGGAATCACGGAATTGTTTGGATTCGAGCACTTTCAATCAAATCAAACGCTGGCTTTTGACACAGCGCGGTGGCGTCAGATGAAAATGGAGAAGTGGAGTTGAGGGCAGCACTTTAGTACTTTGACTTTCATATAAACGGAGAGAGAGAGAGGGTAAGAGAGAGAAGGCCATGAGAAGTGAGTTCATTACAGTATAAGACTCAATAGATTCTCTGTAAATGATTTGGAACATTGAAAATGGGTTAAGGCCCAATGGGAATCAAGCTCAAATAGCCCTGTGGGAGCCTGGGAAAATCTGCTTCAGCTGAAGTAGCCGGCTCCTCGCCAAAACCCTCAGCCCAGGAGAAGTGGAGGGGCACAGTTTGTGTGTGTGAGAGAGAGAAAGACAGAAAGAGAGAGAGCGAGAGAGAGAGAGAGAGATCTGCACGTGCACCGAGAGAGCGATTCACAAGGTGAACTCAAGAAAAAAGATAAAAGAAAACACCCTCACTCTAGGAATCTTCAGTCATGATTGCTGTCCGGCTGCAGCGTTAAACATGATCAGAGGGATTCACATACTGGAGGCCAGGACGGATGATAATGCAATGGCTGGTCAGTGATCCAGCACGGGCACTCCAACTGTGTACGCTCTCTCTCTTCCCACACACACACACACACACACACTTCTCTTGCCTTGCGCTCCAGTGCACACTAACACCTCTGGGGGAATGCACATGAATGACCTTAAGGAAGTTTGGCTTTGATCAAAGTTTAAGCTGAGTAGCGTAGCTGCATGTCAGCATGTCCTTTGGATGTACTGCAAAAATCATTTTCCAAATCAGTATTTTTGGCTTGTTTTCCAATTAAATACTTAAACAGCCTCAAAACAAGACACAATTAGTCGCGAAACAAGAGTTATTTATTTATTAAGCTATTTTAAAATCCTTTGGCAGTTTTTAGAGCCTGAAGCTTTAGATTTATGCTTACAACAAGAAAAAAAAACAATGAAAATATATATATATATAATACAATTATTATTATTATTAATTATAATATTAATAATAACAATAATTAATATTTAAAAACGAATATTAATAACTATAGATATGATATATACTAAATGTATTTATGTAAATTATAAGTAAATTAAGTATTAAGTTAAGTTTGAAACATTCGCTTAAAACAAGATTTAAGACAAATAAGAAAAATATTTACGAAAAATAATAATAATAGAATATGTTTAAGAAAATTAATATTATGAATATTACCAATATTATAAATTATACATTAAATATGAATATATTTAATTACATATAATAAAATAATATTAAATTAAGTTTAATGCATTAGATTTATGCTTAAAAGAAAACATATGCATTAAAATGTATTAAGAAAAAAATTATGCAATTATTATTGTTTTAATTCAAGTTTTAATAAAACAATCAATTATACTAATTATATTTTGAAGATATGACATATATTACATGCTAAAATATTCAATTATATAAGTTTTAACAGCAAAATCTAATTTTCGGACAAGTCTAATCTTACACAATTTTGCTTCAAATGAATACAACTTCTTTTAAGGATGTTTAGATATTTTTAGCAAACAAGACAAGAATACTGATTTTTTTGCAGCAAGCAGCAGCAGCATGAAACTCTTTCTTAAGATCCTTGGCAAAGAGAAACTCCCAGAACCGCACTTAAAGTTCCCTCCGAAACAGGATTACCCACAGCAATTACGCTAATGAACTAGCTAATGTAACAAAGCATAAAGATCCATCCTCTCCAGGCCTCTTCTCTGTGTCATTACGGCTGTTTTTGAACCACTTAACTCAGGACAAGACCGGGCCATTGCGCTGTTTATCCGGGCCATAATGTTAAACATATGCCGAGTATTGAATATCATAGGGGCCTTGGTGCTCAGTTTCAAAGCAGTCCTTCAAAGTGACATTTCATGTTGTCGTACTCTCATGTTGGTGTTTTCCTTGATGATACAGGAAATGATTTCATAAATTTGCAGAGCACAATGGAGTGCTTTGTCCAAGATGGCCCTCGGTAAAACAACACTTCCTCCGTGGCCGCTGAGACACAAGAGGACTCTTGTTTTAAAAATGTGCATGAGGAGGAGAGACTGAAAAAGAGAGCGAGGGCCTGATGTCCATTTGTATGACTGTGAGTTTTATTGTGCTCACAGCCCCCTCGAAACGTCCCACCTCCGCTCCCCACACACTTCCTTCCCAGCTCCTGCTTCAACTCTTGTGTTCAGCTCATGGCTGCCTTTTTCATTTAAACACATTATCGGGCCCCAAATTTCATTCCAATATCACCTCATCTCTCCATAGTACATTAACCCTGGCCAATTGCCTTCCAAATGACCCCATTACAGTCTGCTTTCACACTCTGCAGTAATTCTGCCCCATTCATGACACACACACACACACACCGGCCCTCATGTTCTGCACCCCTGTTGAGTCGTATGGCCACTGACCACAGACTCATGTGGGGAAGTTTAATGAACTAACAAAAGTGAAACTGTTTTCACATTCACAGTTGGAAACGTCAATATGCACCGTCATCAGAAGCAGGAATGTGTCAAGTTGGAACTTCATACACTAGCCTCTTTAACATCTCCTTAATAAACCTCTCAGCTGCAAAAGGGATGACTGCAAATTATTGACAGACCATCTGATTCATACTGCACACAAACATGACAACAGCTTACTCAAACCAATTCGATCTGTTCTGTTCTGATTGGTTGCTTTATTCTGTTTCTAGAAACTTTTTATTAGCCTGAGGAGAAAAAAAATTATTACATCCGGTTTTCCAGTACAATACTTAAACATCCTTTAAAAAAAGAAGGCATTTTTATTTAAAAAACAAAACAGTGTAAAATATGACTTTTTTTCTAACCCCTTTGGCTGCCCTTTTTTCTGGTTTGAACCATTAAATTAATAAAAAGTGAATATATTTAAATAAAAAAGTATAAGTTTAAATAAATATATTAATAAAATAATAATAAAATAAAAATGACATACTCTTATATTAAATATAGTATATTATATTATATCATATTATATATATATATATATATATTTTTTTTTTTTTTTTTTCCATTGAATAAGTATTTTTTGTCTAATTTTCGATCTTCGCATCACTAAACTACACTATGTTATGGTTCTAGCATTTATACAGAGGTGGCAGCCAAAGAGAGTGAGAGTGAAGTTGTATGGATTACTTGTGGATTATCGTGATGCTTTTATCAGCTGTTTGGACTCTTATTCTGACGGCACCCATTCACTGCAGAGGATCCATTGGTGAGCAAGTGATGTAATGCTAAATTCCTCCACATCTCTTCTGATGAAGAAACAAACTTGAGGCTAAGTACAATTTCAGCAAATTTTCATTTTTGGATGAACTATTCCTTTAAAACACTTTAATTTTAGCAACAAACAACCAATTATTCACTGAACAGTGTTTGCCTGCCACATTAAATATTATTGTGCTCTGTATATCCGACTCTGCAAATATGCAAATAAGAACATTAACCCGTGGTTTATATTTATACAGTGTGAAATTTCAAAAAAGTAATTCCCAAATGAATTATTAACATTGCCTAAGAGAGTGTGAAACTTAGTGGGCGATTCTTTGGTCGCAATGTGAACAAGACTTGGGCAAAGCGTTGAATGTCTGTCAGTGCTAGACTAAGCGTTTCAGCTAGATCAAAGCGCCCTAAACGAGGTAGCCAATCAGAGTGGCTTCGGTCCGCAGAGCCGCGTCTGACACAGCCGCGTGATCTCACGGGTACACCTCTCGCTCTTGATGCATTCAGATCGCCCCGTGGACAAAAAATAGAAATCCTCAACCTTCCATTTGAATGATATTTTGAGTGTGAGAGCAGTGGAGGGTGGTGAGGGGACCTGGCATCTCCATACGCACCCTCACCTACAACCGCTCCCACCGGGGAGTGTGTGTCAGGAGCGCTCAACTCTCCCTGTACACACACTCGCGCGCATACACGTGTGCGGATGTGTGGGGAAAGCAGACCTGACAGTGATGTATTGCAACTGGTTGCAGGTGTCGAAGAGAGGAGCGAGACTCGACCAGTCATGGGTGGGTGGGCGAGAGAGAGGGATGTGAACCGCAAGAGAGGGAGAGAGAGAGAGATGCTCTGTAGGGAATGGAACTGATACCCCCCGTTTACATGCTGACCCCCCTTCACTTCTTCTGTCCTTCTCTTGCTTTCCATGCTGTCTGTTTAGACTCCTATCACTGCCTCTCTCTATTTCTCTTTCTCAAACACTCCATTTATTCAGAAGGGTATCTATTGAGCACCGCTGTTAAAACATTTTTAGTATTGTCATCTAATTCGACCGAGAGAGAGAGAGAGAGAGAGAGGGAGAGAGAGAGAGAGCGAGAGAGAACTAACATTAGCTGTCCGCCTTCATAAGCCTCACCATCTTTGCATATGAATAACATGAAAAACATGCTAGAAAAACTCACACACAAAATCATGTGCAATCAGTGTCTGTCTTTACACTGTGTTTGTTAATGCAGCATTCGAGCGAGAAAAAAAAAACATGTTATTTATTTAAATGTATTTATATGTATTAAAATGTTTAAATAAATAGTTACATATTTTATTTATTTATTTCGATATCTTAAATTAAAATGTAGTTAATTTAAAAAGTTAATTATTAGAAGTTATGATTGACTGATTTATCGATTTATTTATTATAATGTAAATAAATAAAAAAGTATTTTAAATAATAAGTAAATGTTTTAAATAATAAATAATACATGAAAATAATAAAGAAATGCAAAATAAAGTCAAACAAAGTTGTCCAGGACCAAAACTGGCATCAGATACATATACATATACTTTTTTGAATGCCTGTAGATACATTTCATTCATATGACAATTTTAAGAATAAAGCTGACATTCGCTGTCCGCCTTCATATGCCTCACCAACTGTGTATAATGTGTGCAATATGTAAACACGTTAGCAACAATTGTTCACACACGCTCACACAAAATCAAGAGCAATCTGCGTCTCTCTCTCTCTTCCCCATGTTTGTTAATGCGCCGTTCACGTGAGATCTCTTATGTGAGGCATTTAGTTTTTATTGTGGAATATGGAGGTGTTTTTGTTGCGAAGCTTTAACTGATCCTGCGGGATTTGATTCCAGCAGGCTGTTCCCCTCTGCCTTTCAACACCAAACTTAGCACTCCAATCAAACCCGACCACGAGGGACCCCCCACCCCACCTCGATTACTCCCATCCCAGCCGCGCTTCCATTGATCGCGGGGGAGATCTTTCCTGAAACGCGTGCTACACAGCGGCAAGAACAAAGGCCTCTCCGCCGCCTCCTACACTCCTGAGAACCGCATCTTCTCTCTCGTCTCTCTTTCCGAACAAAGGACTGGAAGATCTATGCAGCTAAAGGTTAATCAGGGTCTTCCGATGTTCACAGTTCACTCTCTCTGGAGTGTCGACTCTGTGATAAACGCTGTCAATTCTTGCGTCTCGGTCCACAGTGTTTAATTTTAATTTTTAAAATGCATATAGACTGTATCTGCACTGTCATGCTTTGTTGCTGTGATGACTACATAACAGTATATGGATATTAAAGATCTTAAATTTATATTTGTGTTTGATGTGTCAGATTGTGTCTATGAATATAGACGGATTCAATACTGTATGTGGGTGGGTCAGGTTTTGCCTGCATTGAGGACCAAATGTCCCCACAAGGATAGTAAAACACAAAAATCACACTTACTGTGAGGAAACGGCTTAATTAACATACTAAATAATGTCTTAATGAAAATAGAAGAATGCAAAAAGGCCATTAGCTCAGTATAAAAGCAGTAAAAGCCTCCATCACAATGTGAAGAGAGAGAAAAAAGAGAGAGAGGGCATATCAGACTTGGTATATAAAATGTGAAAATGTCCCAAAATTAAGGTCAATTAGAGAACCTGGTTGATTATGAGAATGTACAGAAGTCACATGACCTCCAATCATTCCAGCGATTGGTGGACTACCAAGACACAAGTGCTAATTGTGTAATTCTTCCTGGCGAGGCTTAAAAATAACCACGCTATAAATACAAGGCATTCATTTAATCAGAGGCTAATTCACTTCTGACAGAGAGTAAATTCTACTATTTTCTGTGAGGCTTTCTGAAATTGCCATCATTTTTAATTAATTCTTAATTAAAATATATTACACCACAGCTTCTACCCATCTCTCTTGATATTGTAACATAATCAATTCAGAACCATTTACATATCATTAATTAAAAGCTTTCCCCTCTCATCCTTAAAATCATAATGAGCCTCTATTTCTCATTAAGATGGCATACGAGCAAAATAACAATGCTACAGAGAATGGAAGACACAGAGGAAGGTCCATCGTCACAATGTCGACATCCTTCTGCTGTTCCTCTGTTGTCAATAAATGACAAAGCACGATTTCAAGCTTAATAATCTGTGTGGCCGAATCAAGAAGCCAGCTTTTTCAGCATTGCTATTTGGAAAGGAGTGTTTAGTAGTGTCCTCATAACATCAAAAACGGGGAGCTGATGTAATATGTACGGGAGCGTGTGATAAATAAACTTTGGTATGTATATAAATAGCTGTAGTGACAGAGAAACGTGCAGCCATAAACAAATATTAGTTAAAAAAAAAAATTTAAATAAAATGATAAAAATAAATAAAAATCACAGACCAAAAATGACTTACAAGATAAACAAACTATAAAATGTTTTGAAATAAATGTAGACATTTGTATCCAATGTCTGAAAATGTCATTAAATTTGTACTATTTAATTATTAATTTCATTTCATTTAAATAAAAAAATAAATAAAACGTAAAAAGGTAACTAAATTAATTACTTCTAAAAAATTACAAGTAAAAATGAAATATAGAAATTAAAACTTACAAGTAAAATGTAACAAAAACCAAGACAAAAAGAAATAAAAACTGCTCTCATGACAGCAGTTGTCCAGTGGTGCCAAAAGTGACATCAGCAGCTTGTTGACGAGCAGCGGTGCAAAATATATGATGTCACATCCTCTCCCAGTCATGTCTCGCTACACGCATGGCTCTTTTCTTACATTCCTAATATCAAGCATTGATGAGTGCTGAGGTGTAAAGGATCAGCCATATCCTGATTTCTATCAACCCTCTCTCTTTCCGTCTCCCTCCCTCTCTCTGTCACAGGTGTCCTAGCATTGGCTGTCAGGGTGGCACGTTTTGAGTCCTCTGCCCGTCAGATAAAAATCGCAGAAGCCGGCGTTTGGACTTAGTGACAGCAATTTATTTGAATGTTTTGTCAGCGCGGTGCTGCATTATATGAAGGCCGCACGCCAATATGACACATCTACCCCCTGCCTATATGTATGCAGACACACACATACGCAGACACACACATATATGCACAAAATATAATAACATGTCTCTATTGACACTCTCATCCACACAGATGCAGTTCACCACATTTTAATAAAGACTTAAAACACCTAAAGGAATAAAACATGTGAGATGCAGAAACATCGAATTGGTTTCCTGTGAAATGTGGCGACACATTGCAGAAGTTTAAACAATTAATGCTTAAATCTATGAATGCATCCTGGGTAGTGGTGTTATATGTACTATTTACATATGGTGTTGGCGTAAAAAAAAAAAAAAAAAAAAAAAAAAACACACACAATGGAAAACCGTAAGAAAGAGAAAATTCTATTTGCACTTCACTGAAAAGGCGCTAACATGTTATTAGCACAGATTCCTATTACCTGTAGGAAGCTTGCCGCATTTTCACGTCTTACTTTAGACAGCGGTAAACATAAAAAAACTGCTTTGGGAGTCTAGTGTAAACGCTTGTGTTGACAGGCAGCTGGATGAGTCTTGTTAGGGCAGTGTTAATGCTGAAACACACAGTCAGACGTAGTTAGCAGCTGTTTCAGGCATTTAGAACATCGCCTTTCCTATTACTCTGTAACACTTCCATACGCAGCCCTCGCTCGGCACCAGACACACCAATTACAATGTAAATTCCTGCTCTACACGCTTAACCGCCACAAGCGCATGCAAACACCAAACCGCAAACCAGCAGGCCTTTATTTTCCAAAGTGCTGAACTTTTCTCTTTCTAAACATACATAGTACTTACACGTGTATACGTACACACTTAGAGCAAGTCCACTTGACAGTCCACAAGTACTGGCAGAAGGAATGATTAATTCATCTGAAAACACAAGCACATTAACGAGTCTCTAAGCACGACTCCAACTAGGTCTGTGTAAACCTAGATGTGAACGGCTCCTTTGCCAAATGCCGCCTGGACTTGAATGTATTACCTATACGAACACACACACATACATAGACAAAAAATAATACATAATGGATGGATAAACAAAATGTGATTTGATGTTCTATATTTCAGATCTGAAACTACAGACCGTCATCCCTGTTTTAAATCAGATAGCATCTCTGGAATTGTTTGTCCGGCACTAAACAAGAGAAGAATAGTGACAGTTTGCTTAACACTGGACTGTCAGCACCTCTGCGGGATGTTATTTACATTTGGCACAGACACAGAATGCTCCATCTCTATTTTAGGACACGTACTGAGAGAAATTTATAGATAGTTATACACTACCACTCAAAAGTTTGGGGACATTAAGAAATTAAAAATTGTATTCCGTAAGGATGCATTAAATTACTCAAAAGTGACAGAAAAGATGAAAAGATGTTTACATTGTTACAAAAAAACCCTGATCAAAAACTACATCCTGGAAAAAAAGTATCAGTTTCCACAAAAATATTAAGCAGCACTGACTGCTGTTATATAAATTATGTGACACTGAATACTAGAGTAATGGTTGCTGAAAATTCAGCTTTGCCATCACTGGAATCAACTACATTTTCAAATAAAATAAAATATAAAACAATTATTTTCAATTGTAATAATATTTCACAATATTCATCTGTTTACTGTATTTTTGATCAAATAAATGCAGCCTTGGTGAGCATAAGTGACTTGTTTCAAAAAAAAAATTGTATCTTAAACTTCTAAACACTAGTATATTAACCTATATAATTATATATGTATATATATGTGTGTATATATAACGTAAAATGAACAGTATTAGGTCTAAAATATTGGATATTTTGATCAAGTATACATTCCCAAGGTATTTAAATTGATAGTTTAATATTAATAATAATATTAAATTATAATATTATAAAGATTGCATAAAGATCCCACTATTGGCAATAAACAGCAGTAGAAAAAAACAGCTGACAGCAACAAAAGGAACATGAAACTGCAAAGGTGATATTTACGGTGTGTTCCTGCACATGCAAAAGAAAAAAGAAAAATTTCAGCATTGCCAGATCGATCAAAGATCATGAATGAAATATGCTCTGTCCTGTTTTGTTATCTATTTATTTTTAGCATGCTGCCGGAACCTCTGACAAATTGTGTGCGATTGCAAATCTCCATAAATCACGATTAAAGACAAGTATATCATCACAAGAGCATATATCTTCTCCGGCCTGACCCGTCCGCTAATGAGAAAAGGCCCTGGACTATCTCGGCTGATTAATTCATTCAAAATGTCGGCTGTTATTCAAATATGAGGCTGGCGCTATTTGAATAACACTTGACAGCGAATGCCTGAAGAAATAATTTCCAGTTTGTGCGACCCTCCGCTGGATTGCTGATGATGGCTTATGGAAATGCTATACATTGACTTTCCTACTCTCTCCCTCACTCTAGCTCTCCTCTCTCATCCTCTGAGCCATCATGTTGTGTTTTCATTACTTTATTCCAAGTTCAGGTTGAGCTCAAGGGTCCAGTGCTTCCATTCTACTGCATAACCTGTGTGTTAGCAGTGTGCCCTACAGTCTGGCCTGATCAGTGGTGCCTGGATAGACAGGAGGAGAGAGGAAGAGAATGCACACTATTGTGCACAGTGTAGTTATAATATTTTATAAAATAGGTATCTATCTATCTATCTATCTATCTATATATATATATATATATATATATATATATAGTTTGTTGGGATAATTTAAGGTAATTTAAGAAAAAGCATTTTTTGCATTTGAAAATTAAATTATTCTGTGTTAAAATAAAACACACTTTAAAATGCTTAATTAGCACAAAGTTTCCTGTAAGGGGTAGGTTTAGGGGTAGGGTTGGTGTAGGGCAATAGAATATACGGTCTGTACAGTATAAAAACCATTACGCCTATGGGATGTCCCCACTTTTCACAAAAACAAACCTGTGTGTGTGTGTGTGTGTGTGATCTATTTTTTCCTGCACTCTATCTCTGCTCTCATCAGGCAGAGAGAATAATCAGGACTCAGGAGACAGGAGAGGTTCAGTCATTAAATAAATTAACTCTGCTACACTACCATCCCTGCGCACCCGCGCAACTATGATGTATGCTACTGCATGCACACATATATGCACATACACACATATAATGCTCATCATATTCCGAAAAAAAGCCAGTTACACACTCAATGCAAGTAGTGAATTAGCAGACATACATAAGCTAAAATTATATGATTAGAATGGTACTATAAACCTTGTGTCTCATTGAAAGGGTCTCTAATTTGAGGAAGAAGTTGAAAACGCCCTCTGCCCTTGGTGTATAATCTTCATTTGCATGGGTTCGGATGCACTAGTCTACAGTACATGATTATATTAAAGGTTAGGGCAAATTAAAAAGGTCGTGAAGTGCTATGTGATAAAAGACAAGCTAATTTCTCC
Source organism: Sinocyclocheilus grahami (assembly GCF_001515645.1). Lineage (NCBI taxonomy): Eukaryota > Metazoa > Chordata > Actinopteri > Cypriniformes > Cyprinidae > Sinocyclocheilus > Sinocyclocheilus grahami. Next base: position 305,594 of record NW_015505580.1, on the reverse strand, counting down.
TCTCATTTCACCCACACACTATATAGTTTTCAATTATATAAATAAAGTACAATATTTGTTAGAAAAACATCAACTTTACTAGTAACAAAAAAAGGATGTCAAGAGTCAAACAATGTTAGTAGATCATTATGATCAATATTTGACATGTAGTTACTGTGTGAAATCTAAAAAAAAAAAACTCTTTAGCACTCGTCTGTCTATTAATGACAGCCTTTTTTTTTTTTTTTTTACTAAACTCATTGCTCCACTTCTAAAAACTCCCAACTCCTTGTAAGGCAGAAAAAGAGTGGAAAATCTCAAACTGTGCCACGTAAAACAAATCGCTATCAATCATTCTGACAGAGCTGCCGCTTATTTGAGAGGCAAAAGTGAGCAAAAAATCTAGCTGTCAGCAGAGTGGCCAGTGTCTAAACCCACACTTTACATTTCAGCAGCTACGAGACTTCACCAAAAGCCTTCGATCGCTGGTCCTCTTGTTTTTCTGCTCTTATATGAAACATAAGGAGTCGCGTGAAGGGATGAACAGAGCACCATGGCACACATGATTAAAAATGCATGCCGTCTCTAGTATGACACAACAGATAATGATATTGTGCACTGCAGGTTTCATGATCAAAAAGAGGATTTGATATTTGAGCTCTAAATCAAAGGCAGAATACAAAGGTCTTACGAGTGGAACTTTTTTCATGTGTCTGATGACCAAACAAAACGCGTAATGCATGAAAATAAATGTGAAGTGCACATATTTACAGCACCGGGAAGGATGGATCAGCTTGTGTCAGAACCCTGCTGTGCTGAGCGGAGCGGTGTGTGTATTGACAGGGATGAAAGTCTCAGGTCGCGGACATGCGGTTTCCTCTGCGTCTCGCTCTAAATAAGATTACTGCACCAGCCAGGAGAAGAGCAGAGTGCCAAGATCCCTGATTAAATGAATTAACAAGTAACTGAGGCGATGTTCCTGGGACCCTGCCACTGCCAGAGAGAGAAAGAACAGAGTGAAGGAAGAAAAACTGTGTGACAGTAATTAACCTCACAATCTTAACTGATATGAAGGCATGAATACCTGGTGTGCACAAAATCAGATCTTGTCAAATTCTGTGAATCGTAGTTTTCATATGAATGATTCTACTGGGCTTTAAAATTTAGTTTTGACAAGTACACTAAATATTTACAGTACATTGTGTGTGTGTGTGTGTGTGTGTGTGTATACATACATATATATTGTAACTATAACAGAAAGTATTTGTCTGTTTTTCATTGCATTACCTCACAGTAACTCATTTTTAACTCATCTACACTTCTTTTTTTTTCCTCATATTTTTCGAGGTCGAGGGCATGTCATATAACCCATTCTTGTTGGTATCTACTTAAAGTGATATATAAATTCACTGCAAAATACCATAAAGTTTGACTTTACACACGACCTTTGATGTCAACAACAACAGATAATCTACAGGAATCATTTTCTCTTCCTTTTTAAAAGCTGTTATCACAATTTCATACACAATTCTATGGTTTGTCGCATTTTATATTTATTATTTTTCCCTGCTATTTGTGACTCTGTCAGAACAGACCCTTTAGTTTGTGACCTACTAGAGAACTACTATCTATTTCATATACATACACTACTGTTCAAATGTTTTAAATATTTATTTCAAATAAATGTTGTTCTTATTAATTTTTTTGTATTCATCAAAAAAAACAGAATCACAGTTTTCACAAAAATATTAAGCAGCAAAACTGTTTTCAACAATGATAATAATAATAAGAAATGTTTCTTGATCAGCAAATCGCCATATCAGAATGATTTCTGAAGGATCATGTGCCACTGAAGACTGAGGATAATGCTAAGAAAAGGCTTTGCCATCACAGGAATAAATTACATTTTTAAATATATTCAAATATACATAGTTATTTAGTTATCAAATAGATCATTTAATTTGTAAAAATAGTTCTCAATATTATTTTCACTGTATTTTTGCAGACTTCTACGAGTCTTCTTTTAAAAACATTTAAAAAATCTGACTGACCCCAAAATTTGGGGCAGTATATAGCCACTGAAAAACCTATATCAATCAACCACTACTGTCAGCACCTCATTGGGACAATATCACAGCAAGGACCTCCATGAGGACCGCCAGCCGACAATAACACACAACACAGAGGCTGGAGAAGTGAGATCAGGAAAGAAAATGGAGTGAAAGGCCACAGGAAATAGAAATAATGTACTCGAGGATGACCTCCACGTTGTGAGAGAATAAAAACCTGCTCCTTTTCTTCTGCCGCTTTTCAATCCCCACCAAAGTGTAGCAGAAGGAAAGGACAGTGTTCCCCTACTCACTGCCATTAATCACCACTTTCCCAGGAACTGAGTGCGTATTCATTTCTGTCATCCCAAACATCAGCAAGCATTGTTATGGTGCTGCTCACTCCTCATTCAAGCAGCACACACTGACCGAGGTGAGACAGGGAGAGGAGAGGAGAGGAGAGGAGAGGAGAGGAGAGGAGTCGCTTTTCAGAGCACACAGAGAGAAAGGGAAAGAGAGAGAGAGATAACCAGAGAGAAAGAAAGAAAGAGAGAGACTATCCCAGGGGCTCTGACACCAATTAAGCCATTTCACCATGAGCCCAGAACAGGATCTGCCCCCTCTCACTGAAACATGAGACAGCACCTAGCTCCGGCTGGCCCTGCGCCATCTTTCCATAGCTTCAGCTTACAAAAATGAACTTCAAGGGCTTAGGGTGAAGAGACAAGCTCTGTTCCAAAACCTAGAGAGCTGCCTTGCTGCCTACTGCCTACACAGGCAGCTGCCTTCTGACTATCATGGAACATCATAAGTGACTGATTTGGAGCTCTCTACATTGACGGAAAATCTGTGTGGAACATAAATAGCGTTCGCTCAACTGGCAACTGATCTCAAGTTTGAAGTTGGCATGTTGCTTAACTAATGGTGTGTTACTCTAATAAAAAATACATAATGCATATAAATGTTGGATAAAATTATTATTTTTAAACCACATTGATCTATTTCTATAAATATACTATTGTTAAAAAAACTGGGGTCAGTATATTTTTCTAACATTTTTATTCAGCAAGGACCCATTAAACTGATTAAAAGTGACAGTAAAGACATTTATAATGTAATAAAAGGTTTCTATTTCAAATAAATGCTGTTCTTTTGAACTTTCTGTTCACTATAGAATCCTAGGGTGAAAAACGTTTCCTCAAAAACATTATGCAACATAACTGACTTTAATACTGATAATAAGACAAATCAGCCTAATAGTGACCCAAGAAAGCCTCGGCAAGCACTTGGACATTACCTCAGTGGGACACTATAAAGATTTTGAAACGGAATTGAGTAATGCACTCGGATTGTGTAATCACCTGCAAAATTAATAATAATGCCAGAGTACGAGGAGTAGTGGAGGAGGAATAATTGCAAGTACTGCACAAATGTAGTTTACGTTCTCCAGGTGGTTCCTGAAACCTAAAAGTGAACTTCTAGGACTCCCAATAATATTTCCTCAATTTCAAGGACAGTCAGTCTTTTTTGGCATGGGGACCACACAACTAGACTCTCTTCCAATCAATAAAAATGCTTGGAAAAAACTACCTTTACTTCTTGATTTCCATGCCCTTGATTCATTGTGCCAATGTGTTGTCCAACATAGAACATAAATGTAAATCAGATGATAAAAGAGTTTGCATATATTTTAAGAAATACAATTTGAGATATATGTAAAAATATTCTATGTAAGTCTAAGGACCCCCTACAGTACCTTCATGAGCCCCCAGGGGGTTCCTGGTTGAAAGCCCTGGCTTTATTTTAGTGCCGTGTTGAACATAAATCAATGTAACACAACACTGAGAATAATTCAAGAAAGAAAAAAGGTTTTATTTCCATTACCGGATGCAGTACCACTGCTTGCAATATTGAAAATATCTATATAAAACTGCACATAACAGCCCATGAACCTTGTGTCAATAACAAATGGGACCCGTGTTAGACAGCGCTGTATGAATTGAGTTACACAAATATCAGATCCAGAACGTTTGGCCAACGTTAGCATTGCTCATCGCATCACAGTTTGCTCTGTATGCGACACAAACACTGCTGTGGGTGGATGGGTGTTTCACAGCTTTTACGTCCCGGTGACAAAATTATTGATGACAACGCATCACAAATTGCACTTATTTCATATACAGATGACAGGGCGAGGGGGGGGATGTAAAATATTAAAACAGTAGCGCCGGGTGGGAACATTTACTTTTTTTAAATGAAAATTTAATGTTTCAATACAGAGCACAATTTAGTTAAACGGCAAAGGATAGCTGACAATTCAAAGGTGATGTGAGATTCATCAGAGGTTTGCGCCAGTCACCGCATCTGAGGAATACGTGTGTGCATGTATATAAAGAGCATGTATGTGACACTGGATAAAGTGTAGGTCAAGCATTAAGGATTAAAAAAAACATAGCATAAAGAATTAGTGTTATATATATATAAACACACAAAATAAAACTATGAAGTAAAAGTGGTTATGGAAATCTTGCTCTGATTGGCCAGGAGTTTAAAAAGATCTTTATCAACTATTTCATGTCCACTTCCTCATAGACAGGTCACAGGGGCAATCTGTAGTCAGAGATAATTAAATGAAACATGAGCTCATCTTAGACTGAGTAGAAGGAGAAGGAGTCGGACAATGTGTGTGTCTGTGTGTGTGTGTGTGTGTGTGTGTTGAGGAATCAAGAGGCAATTTATGAATAAGACAAGCAAATAAAAGACAATGTCTCTAACAGCCGTATATATTCCAGGGAGGTGTATATTCTCTCTCCTAATGCAAAGACCACATATAGAGAAACACTGCAGTGGCTTATTAAAGTCACACTTTCTATCAAGACACTATACCTTTTATTGAACCCAAAGGAGACTGAGATACACAATCACTGAAAAAGTCTAAATGTTAGCTGTAAATCTAGACACACTGAACCTTGGTGTTCATGTGGGAAAAACAGGTTTGAATCTGACCTGCAACATGTTCTATTTTCATTTCCTGTCTCTGTCAAAAAAAACACAAGTCTGAGCCATTCCAACAGCTTTTTCACCACCTCTGCCATTGCTAAATGTACAATTGAGACATTTCATAACAAACCTGCCAAAATTTTACACCATAAAAGGCTTATTTGCATAGCTAATGTGTTACAGGAAGCATAAACAACAAACAATGTACAAAAAAAATCAACAATTGATCTTTTCTTCACAAAATCTTCAAAGATTTGAAGCTGTGGATAAGTACAGTGAGAAATCATAAAGTGCATTTGTGCATAGGCACGTTATTTGTGCTGCAAAGCCTTTGCCATTTGCAACAAGAAGTAGATTAGCCTCATATATGTAAAAATATGTCTGACAAGGCACAGAGTGGGAACATTTAAAAAAAAAAGACAAATGCTCCAAGCACGTGAAAGCTTGCGATTACAGATTTTCTCCTCTCCTTTTTTTTGCATTATTTTTACCGCTTGGAAGCCTGACATCCATCCGTACCCTCGCTCTTTCTTTTGTTAATTCCTTCATCTGCTCTTTCTTTTCCATACCCACCTTCCACCAGCAGAAAGCAAAGGGTTTTACGGCACTGTAAGGAAGATAGCAGTCACTCTTTCTCGATTTCAAACACCAAGTCATGTAATGGAAAGAAACAGAGAAAGAGAGAGAAGGACAGAGAGATAAAGAGAGAGAGAGAGGCCATGGCATTCAGGAGTCCAGGCGCCCTGCTGAGCAGAAGCCATTCTGCCTTACACTATCTTGTCACTGCAGACGCATCGCTGGGGCAGACGGGAACAAAAAGCAGCCCAAAGTCAATTGTCTCCACTGCTGAATGGCTTTCTATTGCAGGCTGCATACATTTACTCAGGCATTTGAAAAAAATAAAATAAAATTGTGCGCTATTGTAACTAAAGGCGAGAGGGGAGGGTGATGCTCACTAATATTTACTTTGGATCTTAATGACTGGGTTCGTGATGATGTCATAAAGAGACTGAGACGCACGGCTTCCCACCTACACAAATATGGATCACGAGCCGGAGTCAATTTTTCATAGTTTCATGGTTAAGTGCTCCTTTGTTATTTCGTAATTAGCAAACAATTAATGAGTATGTTCTCTCATTAATTAATAATCTGTAATTACGGAGTATTAAAATGAGCCATCACATTCATAATAATCCAATCAATTGATACTGAAAATATCACTTTAAGATTATTTTACCACCCTATTATTTAAAAATAGAAAATAAATAGCAAAAAATATATAACAATAACAGTTCAAGTAATAACAACAATAACCCAGCAGATGTCAAATTAACTTCAGGGTAGATTTAGTTGGCTCATTACCGCTTTGTCGGGGCGCCTCAAAATGAATGGTCCCCGAGGGTTTAAGAACCGCTTACTCTTGAAATCCTTGCATTCCATTTTTTCAAGGTAATGCTTTTAGCCGGCCTCGCATGTGGTTAATTACGACGGTGCCTACAAATTAATTCAGCCGGTTCAGAGTGCACAAAGAAGGGTCTCGCCGCAGATGCACAAATAACAACACGCAGCTGAAAAATAGCGTACTGTGTGTGTGTGTTTGTGTGTGTGTGTGTGCGCGCATGTGTGTGTGTGTGTGTGTGAGGGGAACAGCACAGCGGGGGCCACACTGCTGGCTTCCTGCAGTCTCTCCTCCAGACCTCCCGTTTCTGAACTTGACGAGTCAAAGGTCAGAAAAACAACAAGTCAATAGGCAGGCAGCCGCCGCCGAGGCAGCAAACAAAGGAAGAGGAGAGAAACCGAGAGAGAAAGAGGAGCCTATGATTTTGGCCCTGTAATAGTTTTCTGTAATCTCTCTGTATTGATTAAACCTCACTTCAGAAAGGAGTGTTGCTTCGGAGCACACCTAACCCCCCCCCTCCCTTATTTCTCTCTTTCCTGGTCAGAAATGCCATATGGAGGTAATCTTTCACCTTTGTTATTCCTCGCTGCTCCCGCTGCATCTGCCACTGCTGCCGCCAGCCCTGCTCTCTACCGGCAGAGAGAAAGCAAACAACCCTCGCACACACACGCGCCGTCTGATTAGCACACAGTCATCCCAGCAGAGGTCTTCCTCAATTCGCCGCTGCACTTCTGTATTCCCTTTCGAAACAAACCAGACAAGTTTATTCTCCACACGTTAAGACTTCTTTCACCCTTCCTGCTGGGATTTCTCATTCGCTGTACCGTAGCCAGCATCAGACACATTATAGGCTCCACAGAAATTAAACTAAAATAATCTGATTTGTTAATTACACCACCAAATCAAATGTTTGCAGCAGAGGAAGCGAATGACATTGTATAATACATGTATTTTAAATGATTATACAAAAATAGCCACCTGACAATGACCACAAACTTCCTCGGAAAAACAGATACTTGAAAAAAGAAAAAGAAGGAGAGAGGGAGAGACTGAGAAAGCAAAAAAAGAAGAAAAAAAACAGCATCCGCTAACAAAAAAATTATTTTCAAGCATTCTGCCACATTCCCTTCATTTGATTCATTTAAATGCAAAAGCGAGAGAAAGTCGAAGGGAAGAAAAAAAAACAAACCCCTCCTGCTAAAAACACTCAATTTACTGACAGGCAAATGACTTCACGCTGCCACTTAATCTCATTTCTTGCATAATGCCCTCTAATTAGCATATCAAAGTGAATTAATACTTCTAGGGCATTAGCAATGGGGAAATCTACGCAGGGCCTCCAGTAGCAGTTAGTGGAGTGCCAAGAAAGCTCCCCAACACTACAGACAGCTTTGCATTGCAAAACGCTTCTATCCATTTATCCGCCATGTATGTATCTCTCTCCTCTCCTCCTCCACCCACCCTCTCTCCCTCACATCATCTAGCCTAGCCACTCTTTGAAAAAGAGAAAGAAATAATTTTTTTTCATGCCGATTCTCCGCAGTGCCCCGGGGATCCCAAAAACAACTCAAACCTATCAGCCCGACAAGACTTTGAATTTGCGGTAATCTGCGGTTAATCTGACAATTAACTCGGCACGTTTTTGTACTCGTCAACACGATGGTTGTCATTCACAACCTTCGCAATGAGCGATAAGAAGTTAAGATCAGGCAGTTTTGGGGTGTTAATGCGCACATCCTTGACATTCTCATAGTCGAGGCAAAGGTACACACTCAAGCATCCCGAACAGTCACACACATCATCTCTGTTCGCTCGCTCTACAAACAGATGTACATACACAGCTTTTCCTTCTCACTGTTTACATAGTTACAGTACAAACACTTCAGGTTTGATTTACCCTTTTTCGCCTTTAAGCCCCCTTTGCATCAGATCCAAAAGCAACAATAAATGTTTCATCTTTTCAAAGCTTGTTCTCTGCTGCGATTCGCAAATACTAGGCCAAGAAATCTCTCCGATTGGAACTTATTCATACATCAGCACTGGCAGTTGTTAGCATTTTCTCTTATTGTATAAAGAGAGATACATTTAGCAGTGACTGCATGACACAAACTGTACAATATCAATATCACACACACACTAAGCTAAACGATGAAGACTACTAATTGCAAAAAATAATAACTACTAAATCTGAGTTGTGATGCAACTTTGAAGTTTTGTTATTTTCTTTAATCTGTAATAGAAAATTATCGGGTTAAAGACAAGCATAAGAAATCTCCACAGCAGTCGTAAATTGTCAGAATGTGTACAACAAGTTGCAGAGAATGTGCTAAATGTGCACGCATTGTCCGATAACTTTTAGGAACTTGATCACATTGTAGTTTTTCATTTTCGCATTTGTTCTTTCACTGCAACTGCACCAAACCCTGACAACAACCCGTCAACTCCTCAATTCTTCTACACATCTGCTGAGTACGATAAGCAAAATGTACATACTGCTCTGACACTAGGTGTTCACTAGGTATGTGTGTGGTGTGCGTTAAAGGAGAAAAAAGCCTCCAGAAGATGTGTTTGGTTGAAAAAAAACAACAACAACAGGGAGTAGCAGTAGTAGCATGCTTATCAGTGGAAGTCTCTCTTATCACTCTGATGAGACAATGTCCTTCAACGGGCCTGTGCAGGAAAAAAAAAAAGAAGAAGAAAGCGACAGCTTCCCTCATCATTCAAAACCTGCACACTATAGCAGGTAAATTTAAGCACCAGTACTGCGGCACTAGTCTTTTTTCAAAATCATTTAACAATTTTAAAAATATCTGATTTTGTGATATTATTTCACGTAGCCGCAAACAATAAAAAGCTAACATACATGTATGTTAATATGCATGTATGAAAATATCATGCTTGTGTTCACTTGTGAGTTAATAAACAAATTAGCAGAATGAAGCTTGTTAGGAAATTAGTCTGGATGCGTTAAGACGGGGGAAAAAAGAAACCATTCAAACAGGCAGCGTCAAAGGGATTAACCGAGATTACAGCAACTGAGCTAGTAAACAAGCTCATTTAAATAATTAGCATACTTAGGGACTCTACCCTTTATGCATATTTAATTAGAGCTATAATGTAATAAGGGACATAGCTCTATTAAACGTAACATGATAGGTGCACATGGAAGCACAGTCAACAGCTGGAGGTAGGTTTAAAATAATCAAAATACTTGTACAATGCAACATTAAATTGAAAAATGTATCATAAACAATGCTATAAATGTGCTTACATTTAACTGTATTTGTAAGCAAATAATGGATAATTGTTAAAACACAAGAATAGACTTTGGAAAGAAAAGTATTGCATGAGTACACCTATACATACACAAACACACAATTCACTCATAAGCAAACAAGTTATTATATATATATATATATATATATATATATATATATATATATATATATATGTATATATATATATATATATATATTTACAGGAGTACTGTGATTTAAGTAAATATTAAATGTAATATATTTAAGTATTTAAAAAACACCTCACACCAGATCACAAAATGTAAAAGAAGAAAAAAATTGTCTTGCAACTATTCATCTTTTCTTGAGACACAACAGTAGCCACTTTAAGCTGTCACGATACAGCTATAACATTTAGTAATTAATTTCTTTATCTTTTTTTCTCATTCTCTCCATTACTGAACAGGCATAAAGAACAACTCAAGCAGACCGGGTGGTGGATCAGGGCCTTGCCTTGCCCTCCCGCAGTTGAAACCTTCAACGGCCGAGAAGTTCATTAAGTTTTATGATCTTCCTCCAGTCACTTCTGCATATAAGCCACACAAAGGCCACAAATCTGGCAAAGCATTAGTCTGCCTATACAACCACACAGAGATATGATAAACACATGAACTGATATCTGAATGCCATTACATTACTGTATTCATCTTTGTTCAAAACTAGGTTTAAGCTCGAGTATGTGAATTGACCATCTCGATATATATATATGTATATATATATATATATATATATTTACAGGAGTACTGTGATTTAAGTAAATATTAAATGTAATATATTTAAGTATTTAAAAAACACCTCACACCAGATCACAAAATGTAAAAGAAGAAAAAAATTGTCTTGCAACTATTCATCTTTTCTTGAGACACAACAGTAGCCACTTTAAGCTGTCACGATACAGCTATAACATTTAGTAATTAATTTCTTTATCTTTTTTTCTCATTCTCTCCATTACTGAACAGGCATAAAGAACAACTCAAGCAGACCGGGTGGTGGATCAGGGCCTTGCCTTGCCCTCCCGCAGTTGAAACCTCCAACGGCCGAGAAGTTCATTAAGTTTTATGATCTTCCTCCAGTCACTTCTGCTTATAAGCCACACAAAGGCCACAAATCTGGCAAAGCATTAGTCTGCCTATACAACCACACAGAGATATGATAAACACATGAACTGATATCTGAATGCCATTACACTACTGTATTCATCTTTGTTCAAAAACTAGGTTTAAGCTCGAGTATGTGAATTGACCATCTCTTTCCTTTTCAAAAATTAAATGTGTCATTTGTGAACCTATTAATAAAGTAATTCATATACATATGATAAAGTTTTTTTTTTTTTTAAATAGCACTCAAAACATGTCAACATGCTATAAAATAAGCTTTTATTTTCTTATGCTAAAAATTAAAAAATAAAGACAAAAGCACAGTTATTAGTCTAATTCAGTGCGTTTGCCATTGTATTTTGGGCTCACCTTACAGGTTTCGCTCTGCTATTCTCCTTCCGCATTATCCAGAAATACACAATGCACATTCCTGGTAAATGCCCCTTATCTTAGGGTCTCTCTGGATTCTGCATATCTGGTTATGTGGCCATTCTCTCTTTATACCTGCGCCCTGCATGATTGCAGAACGCGCGCGCCTTTGCGCACATCACGCACGTTTGTTAACCGTCGCAGCATAAAGGAAAAACTGCACATTAAATTACATCCACTAAGCTACTGGACGTACTGAACTAATTCTCTTTCAACGGGTGCTGATTTCTCCCTCAAAGAAAAAAAACTGTCTTTTGTGAGACAATGACATATGCTAATGTTCCGTGTCATTGGGGCAGGCGGTATAGCCTTGGTAACGCACGTGCTGAATTGATGTTGTATCGGTCATTGGACATCATTTACAGTGCGCGCGCGACAGACTATTTCAGAGGTGCTTGAGTGTCAGTAAAGGTGGAAATAGAATATTTCGGTTTGTTATAGACTTTCATATGCACTCAAAAATAGTTGTCTCCATTTCTATAACACACTTCTAATTACAATAAAGTGATGTCACACACGAGCCACAGGAAAGTAAACATTTTGCACAATAACATGCGTTTGTGCTTCTGCCACAAAAATGTATTTATAAAAGGTCCCTAAATGGTGTTAGTGATCAAGTAAGCTTGCCATTCAGGATCAATGTTTTGTATTAGTTAAATATTGACATTTACAAACAAATATTAACACTTGGGTCTCCGTCAGTGGTCAGTTAAGTCATACACTGTAAATTAATATAATAATAACTAACCATTAAATCAAGTTTAATTACAGCTTTAATTTTTAAGTAGTGCATTACACTTGTTAACCACTTTGCATTGAATTACTGATAAAGAAATCCAGATTAACACACATAGTATTGAGTATAAATTGCATAACTTATTATAATATTATTAGAATTTAAATATTTGCCCATGTGTAGCCTACTATATGATCTATTTTTATTTATTTATTACAAGTTAGGCTCACATCAAAGTAATAATAAATGCCATATCGATCATTCCTGATCATAACACGTTCGTTTTTTCACAACAACAAAAAAACAACAACGGCACTATAACGCCAAGCGTCTTTGCACGTGTCGGGGAACGATGTAACCTTCACAGCGCTGGCGTCTTTCATAATAAAATGGGGGCAATAATTAACTGCAGGACCGCCGATACTGCCAATAATTATCCAGTAAATTGGTCGCATAATTAGGCAGAGGAGCGCAGGAATTGGACCGCGCTCCGAACCACGAACACGCGTAAACGCTCACTGGGCTCGCAGTAGTACAATTAAACAAAACAAGCCTGATATACAACACCAACCCAGCACAAAACATATCCTCAATGACAAATGCAGAGTATCCCGAAGATGCATAAATGCCTAACAATTCACCAAGTGTAGGTCTTGAAAGATTAAATGGATGGTGTGAGAATAGCGCGCTGTAAACAAGGGGACTGCCGGGGTGCTTCTCTCATACATGCCCCCAGAAGAAGGCACTCAGTTCAGCCTCACGATGCAACGCAGAAGGGGGGGGGAAGCTCATCGTTACATATGTCACACTCTTATTCTTAGAAATCCAATTATTACTATTCATTCTCAGAAGTGAGAAACAGAAATGTGGATGTTGGATTTGGCTTGGTACAACTGGACTCCGCTGACGACCAAATAAAAAAAGAAAGAAACACCAGTAAAGATGGCGGTGTCTGACGGATTACTGGCACTGTATTGTTGCTTTTTTCTTCTTGAGATGTCTGTGCGTAATTTTGCCCTTTTGTTCGGGTATGCATTATCTTACCTGTTTTCTCTTTGATCTCGCAGAGGACACTGAAGAGGGCTGGCTTCATTCTGTGACAGTTGAGCCCATGTTTCCTGTGCCATTTGGGAGCAAGAGACAAGATTGATATATAGTCACTTAAAACTCATAATTCGTTCGCATTAAAACTTTAGAAGACATCAAGTCTCGAGTTTAAATTGAACCTTAAACTGCATTCGTTTAAAGGTGATGAACGCATACAGGCAAAGCTGGCTTTACACACATCACAGAAGTTCAAAACAAAGCTACTTAAAATGAGTACCCAATATTTCTATTCATTGTCAACAAAAAAGTTGTGTAGTTGCTAAGGGCTGTAAAAGTATCAAGGCCTTCTTAAGTTTAGAAGTAGGAAAGTGTGATGTAGAAACTTTTAATGAGATGCCCACATGTGTTGAGTATGCTACTTTACCTATGTATCATTCTCAGAGGCTATTGTTTAATATCAGCTACACGTTTAGTGAAAAGTAACTATGATATTCTGTCTAAACTTTATCATTTGAGACATTGTCATTTTAACCTGTGATACGGCCACCTGGAGTTCAGATGCAAACGTGGCTCTCAAGGTATTACTATATTAACATTTGTGAAAAATTAGAGTTGGGACGAGATTTTCAATGAGTGGTCAGTACTGTACGATAAAGTTAGCTGTTGTAACGTGTGAATGGAAGCACTATAAGCTATTTTACAAATAAAATGAGAACGCGTGAATATAAAGACTTTCTGGACAAAACAATAGGCTATAAACGTGTGTATTAAAATAATAATGCACCAACTTTGCTTGCGCCTCGTCCAGGCTTTGGTCGGTGATGGTCATGATCTGATGCAGAATGTCACCGATGTCTTGTTTTCTTCCATCCCCATCGGTTCCGTCGTGTCCATGTGGAGGCGGCAGAGCCATGCCTCCCTGTACCGAGTGACCGGCCAGGCTGACACCGCCGAGAGCCTGCATGATCCGGGCTTGCTCGTCCATAGTCCGCCGCAACACAATCAATGCGCTCGTGCTCAGTCACTGAGATGGGTGAAATAAAGTCGGATAATGCACATGCAAAAACAACTTGTTTATTTCATGTGCGGTGGTTAACGGGTCGCTATCGTGCACAAAATATTGACCGTGAAGCAACGCAGCACATACGATAAATCGCTGGATGAAATATAGTGGAATTGATGTCCCAGGAATCACTTTATGGAAAAGATTTAAATCGTCTTTGATCCTCCTGTATGAATGTCCATCGGAGAAAAATTAGCGATGCTATTTCGTGCCTATTATTTAAGTAAACTTCAGCGTTCAGGGGACAGTGGTTGCCCGTTCAATCCTGTCTGAATCTTCATGCCAATTTGTCTTTTTCTTTGAAGAGCTGGGGTCCTTTGCAGATGTCTGGGATTCTTATTTGCGGTCTTCTTAGGATAATTTCGCCTTGTGCACTTCTGGAAAACTTGGACAAATCCGTAGTATTACAAAGAGTTGCAAGCAAAACATCCCATGCCTCTGATGGAAAGTAACAATGAATCAAAATTAATGATTATGTAATTAAAAATAAGCACACTGAGTGTGAACAACAGGCAAAAATATTGCCTTTGAAAAGATTTTCCAAAAATAAAATATAAGAAAATAAAAGAAGCCGAGTGAAATAAATTAAACCATCAGCACCGGCGACCAGAGCTATAAAGATTGTAGGAAAAAATATATAAAAGCGTATAAAAAAAGTTTTCTCACTTTCAGTAGGGAAAATAGAAAAACTGGCGAAAAAATTAATCACGCGCCATAAAGCGAAGCGCAAAAATATCTGCTGGCGGAAATTTATGAGTCGAGCGCGCGGGCTGTGTGTGCTTTATGTTGTTTGATGGCAGCAGTAGTGAGCGATTGACAATGTGCCAATGCCATTCACTCAGTGCAGACGTGTCAGAGAAGAAAAAAAGATACAAAATCGACATCAAAATGCACGCTCCGCCCTGCAGAGGAGGGGTCTTAGATTCTTGTCACTTCTCGCCGAAGCCCCCGAAAACAAAACGCCAGTTAGCTACTAATGATACTGCTGGTGATGATAATGATGAGACCAGAGCATCAAATCAACAGCGTTTGAGTCTCCACTTTACGCTTGCCTCATTTAAAAGCGCGCTCGTGCATTGAGATGCCGTTACATTATAACCATTTCCAATAAAACAAACAAAAGGTCGGAGTTTTATATTGTCTGATTCAAACTAATAATGAATTGCACGGGCCCCCTCGCTTCCTTACACCACAGTATGGTCGCCTCCAACAAGCCGCGCTCGCAGGGGCAGGAAAGCAGGACATGTTTATAATATTGGAAATAGACGCCGCGAACCAATCAGCGAGGGGTTCGTGGTTGAGCGACGGCCCCAAGGACCAACGGCTGGCTCCCGCTGAGCAAGAACGCCCGCCTTCAGAGCTCAATACCTTTGCTACGGTTGTACAGAGAGATATCAACTTCTGATTGGCCGTTGCCACGGGTGACATCTACTGCAAAAGCAGGCGGCGCTCCTCGGCAGTTGCTATGGTAGCAGACTGCTCGGTGGGCTTAAAGCAAAGAGACACACTGAAACATATCTGCGCCTTCCTCCGGTTGCCTCGCTTCTTACATACGCTTTCCTAAACCCACTGTGGTTTTCCCGCCAAACCACTGTATTTTCGATTCCAAATCACTACATTTCACGTAGGCTGGCGTTGTTGCGATTTAAAATAGGCGTCTTTTGTTCAAAATCATAAACCTACACCGTTTTGTTGGATTTTTGTTCTTGTGCTGAGGTAAATAAGAGCTCATCACAGACCAAAAACTATTACAAAGGATATATATATATATATATATATATGTGTGTGTGTGTGTGTGTGGTAACTCCACTATACATATTTGTATTATTTGATTATGTGTAGGCTATATTTGACTAAAAGCACTATTGTTTCATTGCCTAGTTCATTCTATTAAAGTTTACAGTTCACATCTTTAGGCTATGAGAAACTTCAACTTTTTAATCTTCTACTGCTTATTGCATTGATGCATTAAATTATTTTATTTGTAATTTCATCTATTTAAATAATGTTGTAATAATCTATATTTAGTGGTCGAAAGCGTTCGGACAATATTTATTGCGCTAATTTAATCAGCTGTTACAAATGAGCCAATTTCATTTTATTTGTGAGTGAAAAAAGTTGCACTTTGCCACGAGACACTGTATGTACCTGTTAATATTCACAGTGAAATCCTCTGGTGCCATAGCTGAGGTAATGCATTTCGGCAGGGTGGCACTCGAGACATGGCAGCCACTGATGTGATGGGACTAATTACCAAGAATTAGAGACACATACCGAGGAAACAGAGCTGTTAATTTTTGCACAGTAAGAAAGTCAATCAGACACCCTTCCAAAGGCACCAACATGTGATGCTACGCTGAGAATTTGTGAAAGCTGGCACCAGAAAGTCCCGTTCCGTAGTGCATGATCTGACTGAAGGCCCAGTGGATTGCCTCCATCACTGACACACTCAACACGGGGAATTTACACAGGCTAATTAAAGAGTGAATAATCAGATATGCAGAAAATCAAAACTTCGTCTGGGATGAACCAGTTCAGGATAAACAATGCAAAAAGCACAGAAGGATCTGTCAGCATGCCTGGAGCTTCATGATGTTCAATTTATAGCATTTATTTTGATGCCAAAATGTAAGTACATATATGTAGACATGGTTTTGATTATAGAATAATGAGATCACAAAGTGCTGTAACGGATTGAGATCATTTTCACTTATTAAATATGAACACATTTTTACTACAGTTTTAAGAAGTTAAAACTAAAAATGATTTCATGTCTGGTCTATAATTTGCTTTGTGATTATGTTAATAAATGTTAAGTGACAGAACTGGTCTGAATCAGCAGTTTCTAATGTTCAGTTTAATATATAACATCCACACAAGTCTTTCATCTATATATTAAAAATCTGTTCCAACTGACAAGTGTTTTTAACCTCGTTTCCAAAGTACCTGTGGACTGCATAATTTAATAACTAAAGTGAATTTGCTGCATATTTGCTGCATAAACTTGAGTGAATGTTACACAGACATTTTGTTATCTTAATCGGGACATTCCATAGACCTATATATATATATATATTGGTCCCAAAAATATGGTTATGTACGCACACACACTGGTTTTAACTTGTTTAATATATTTGTTCTGAATTTGTTTAGAATTTCATTGGCTTTTGAATTACTTTTTTAACAGATAAATACAGAAATATTATATAAATGTTTGAGTTACATCTTCCATTATGTAGAGTAATTTAATGTGACATTTAGGCTATATCAGACGGACAATATCGGCTATATGGTCCTAAATACACTACAACATGATGTTGTTCTGTAATAGTTTGATATAAGCACCATATTTAATACACAACCATTGGCTTTTGATTTACACATCAATCCTCCTGAACAATACAGATCAAACAGTAGAATTTATAGTGGCATATTTACTTCAACTCTTGTGTATGAATTGGTGTTCAGAGCAATTGATTAAATTCTTCGGGTGCAATAAGTGGGTGATATATTAGTCATGGATCATGTTAACACAGTTACTGGATCCTGAGCAAGAATAATGAGCTCACCTTTAATTAACCATTTCACACATATCACAGAGTAAGACAACATGCCACAAGCACTGTAATTCAATTGTTTTGGCTGCGACTGAGTGCATGTGTGTGTGTGCGTGTGTGTTTCACCTTAATTTATATAGTCGTTGTCATTTTTATTATCAGTGTGTAAATGAACTAGATTGAATATAGCATGTGTGGCTGACAGATTATGAATTTTTTTAATCACAAACATCCAAAAATCACGAAACGACACTGTAACACAACATCTGTGTTTATAAGCACGTCACATGAATTTAAGCAACATAACATTTATCGAAGTTAGGAAGCAGACAAGAGGCGCTCGCTCCCTCGTTCTTTTTAGCAAGCTGTGTGGTTCAGCTCTTTCATATTCACTTGACCTTGAAGTATCAGCCCAGCACACTCCTGAGTTTAGTGAATGGAAGTCCCAGACCCACTGCATTTATCACTGAAATACTGTGCTGTCAGGTGGCTCTGTATACCTGTCATAGAGGGCTCAAAGGAACAGCTCCAGATCCTCTCCTCCACAACACCTCATGATTCTTCATTGCCTTACGTTGCATGCCTTTCCACCATTGTTTTCAGCCATATGTCAACATAATTCATTTTCCCCAAGTATGACAGCAAATCTTTTGGTGGGAGGGGAAAAAAAGACACTTCAGCTTATTGTGGTCATGATGCCATGCTTACATAATGACATAAACACAATTTCTATTATTGGATGTTTACTGCCCACTTGCTTCAGCCAACTTAAAGCGCAGTACGCCTATATACTGAGATTCTTGAAAATATCAGCCAAAGTTTCTCCCAAATATGGCCATTGTAACCTCGCTGTCGTCAGTAGTAACTGTTGTTATTATTATTGCTCTTGGACAGAAACCCACCGTTCAGGATTATTTTTTACTACACCAGGTTTTTTTTTTGTCCTACACATACTATTTTTTCACCCCAAGTGGTTACTCTTACTTTTGGAGAGAAAAACATTATCCACAAAAAAAAAAATAAAATTGTCTTAGCATTTGTCATGCCAAAAAAGTCGACCGCAAAAAACTTTCGCAAAAAAACGAATAAATAAATATTGCAATAATGATGTCTGATAAGATTGTGATGCAGAATCTGGTATGCGTATACCAGATTCTGCATCAAAATCTTATCAGACATCAAATAAAAAACATTAAAAGCATAACAGACCCTTTTCACATTAGCAGGGTTCTCAGAAGATGAAGTCATCATAGTTGGGTAAACTTTTATAGTGATGAACGAAAACTACAACAAATATAATTTTTGTGTTCCTATTTGCTCCAAAAGCAAAAGAAAAAATCCATGATAGCATTTCTAAAAAAAAAATAAAAAATAGAGAGACTGATTAAGTTGGTTGAAAGAGTGAAAGATGTCCAATTCCTGACATTCCCTCAGTCATTGTGTTAGAAACACTTATGCAGCAGCATTAACTAGTTTTTTGACATTTAAAATGTAACACTAGGTATAGTTTTATAAATGTACAGTACATATAAAAAAAAAGAAAAGAAAATATTAAAAATGTTGCAAGGATTAATAACTGTAAAATGTGTCATAAAATTTTGTGAAAAGGGTCCATAAAAATGAGTTACATAAGAAAAGTATGTTAAATAATGATGTAGATATTATTTATTGCTTATTTAAAAATGAATAAAAATCTAGCGCAATACTACTGTTCATAGCTCCTTTTTATGTCTTCAGTATTTAATTATTTATCGCTTATTTATGCATATAGGGGTGCTAATTAGTCAAATAATCGTTCTTACCTGACAGGTTTAATTGACAGTCTCAAAACAAATAGCCCCTGTCTCCTAACATACACATCTTTTTTTCAGGAGAATGAAGTTTTTGAAAACTGAACAGGCTGTCACCTTACTTTTTTTTTTTGTAGTGACAGCCAAAAAAAAGGGGCCCACAGGTGTCTCAGAAAGCAGTGACTGTGTTGTCATAATTCATTTAGGCATCCTTCTGCAAAGCCATAATTACCTAATTAGCTTGTTAATTAGGAGATTAGCATTTACTGATAGAGTGGCTTGTTTAGTGAGGGGTGGAGTGGAGTTCCAGTGGAGTAAGTTACGAGTGTGTTGCTTTAAAGTGCCTCCCAAGTCATTTCCCTCCCTATTCAGGTCAGATCTCAGCCTTGATGAAAAGATGTTAAAAGTATTGAAAAGTTATGCAAATTGAAGGTTTGAGCATCAACCTTATTGATACATTTTGAAGTTTAAATGGGACTTATTTTCTTTAATTTTATCATCAAATAGCCTAAGAAACACAAACATACCTTTGCAATGTGTTTAGGATTCCAGCTGAACTGCTGAGCATTGCTCTCTGTCTCATTGCCCGGGTTACAGCACAAGCAGTCTAGCAACTCAATAGCCTCTCGTCTATATGTCGCCAAGTCATGTCCTGTTGCTGAGGAAGATTGGAGGAAATTACTTGAATGGACAGTGCCAGAGACATTACTAACCATATTAGCACCAGTCTCTTATCTAGTTTATGTGTTTGTTTATTCATTTCCCGATATTCACTGCATGCAGGTCATACGTCAATGTTACCGTCAGACAGGCTTTATGTTTAAGAAGGCCAGTCTTGGGCAGTAAATAACTAGAAGTAGTGAAAGTAGTCATTTCAGTAAGGTTACTATTTTAGGTCATTTTTATTCAACACACAGCTTTACTGTGTAGCGAATAATAAAATGCACTCTCCTACACTGTGCTTTCTTTCATATGTAGAATTGGGGAATCTGGTTCATTTTAATAAACCAGGCTCATGAAAATCAAGAAGTTCAAATAAACAATTCACTCTCAGTGGAATACTTCATCTTCATTTTTTATATCAAAATAATAAGTTAAGCATTCACTAAAATTACTATGCTTCTGACTTTGTTGTAGAACTTGAAGCATGCCTAGTTTTATTTATTGTGTTTAAGTGTAATAATCACACACACATACATACACACACATACATGTATATATATATATATATATATATATATATATATATATATATATATATATATATATATATATATATACACATACAATAGTAGCCTATTTATTAAAAATATAAAATTAGCATTTAGTTGCTGTTAGTACCTAGTAATGTAGCTCAATTTTAAAACTTGTGATTGTAGTTTAACCCTTAAATGTGTTGAAAATCAAATCAATATTTTGAACAAAAAAAACAATGGTTTAAATTCTGTTTGAAAATCTGATCCTTTAATAATATGAAATTGTTTTCCTTATAACTAGTATTAGCTTGTAATTTGCACTATACAGTTTCAAAGTAGTTTCTCTAATGCTGATTAGTGAGTCTGTTTTGAATTATAGCCAATATTAGGATTTAGAAAAACAGATTTTTTTACTAGTGTTTCACACTGTGGTGTGTTGTTAGTTTAGATAGCGTGACTGCTTTGTTTTTCCAATTTCTTTTTATGTTTAAAAAGGCAAAATTGTTATCCAACTGAATGCAGTTTTCCTAATTATGTCTTATTATATTTTTTTTAGGGGTAAAAGAATATTAAAACATGAATTCTATTTTTACAGTTCTGGTCTATATATGTCCCTATAGCTTAACTTCTTCACCCGGCAGGCATCCTCTTCATTCAATCAAAGCTGCTCAGGCTCTCTCCCAGGCCAGGTTGATAAATAAGAGGGAAATATTGTGTCTGCCAGGGCATGTTGTTAACTCTCCCTCCACAGTCATTAACTCATTTCGAGTGCAATCATAGAGTGGGAGGTAAATTAACAAACCATTAAAAAAATTTATAAATGCACAATTAGCATGCCAACATTTACAGGACACATTCATGGAGCTGCAATAATTTTTGATTGGGGCGGTTCTATTTCGTCCCTCCTCTCTCCCTATTTGTCGGTCTGCCTGTGTGCTGTTTCTCTCTCTGACCGTCAGTCTCTACAGACATTTTGGTCTGGTGCCTGTTTGGCGAAGAAATTGAGGGAATGAAGCCTGATTTAATAGGTCATTGATGGTGGACACTCACCTCTTACATCATAGAGCTGAAGAAAGATAAGAGACGGACAATGAGAGGAAAAGAAAAAATATGGGAGACATGGAGGGCTTTTCCCCTTCCATCTTCTCTTTTTCATTTGCTACATTAATAGTTGTGCTGGTTGGATGAATTACGTGCCGGTTTGTAATAGTAAGGATGATGATACAGCAGAGGGCAGCCTGCATGAGGCACCGCAGAACCTGGAGAATCTCTTCCTCAGCTTCCTGGGTCGATTGTAATAGGGTCATTAGCTAGTCTGGATCATATTTTAACATTTAGCCCCAGGTTATTGCATGTAACTTGCTTGATGGTCTCCGATATGAGATTACTGCTAAATCGATGAGCTAATGAAACCGTAATGGTGTATTTCAATCAAATATCAAATTAATGTTTTTTTTTATAAAGGATAGCTTCGTTTTGACAGGTTAGTAACAATGTCCTGTTAAAAAGAAGTAGGCCCCTCAGGTTGTAAAAAAGATCTTTACCATTTCTTAAATCACTGAAGAGAGCCTGATAAAACCGCCAGCGTGCTTTTTTCCATTGAGTGGAGAGCTGTTAAGAAGTCAACTTTGAGTAACTTACATTTCAGACAAGATATTGCCAGTTACTTTTCCAGTTTCAACCCACCGTGGAATACAGTTTCAAACGAAGCCAAAACAGAATCAAATGCTGCGTCACCGATCAACAACCGTGAATCATTGTTTTGAAAGCGAATCGTTTGAGGGAATGATTCCATGACTCGCACACAAATACACTGGCTTGTATCGTTCCTGAATGGATTAGTATTAAAGTCCTTGTTAGTATATTTGAAACAAATCTAGTAAATGATTCAATGTCTCACGGCAGTTTCGATTCTGAATAAATCAGTGATTTTGAACAAATTGTTACAATTCGATGATGACTAGAATGATTATGTGAAGAGGTGGGATTTCAGATTGCTTTTCTTTCCTTTCGCACTGTGAAGTGAAAAACTGTTTTGATACAATAAATAAGGTACTGAATTGTTTTTATTTTATTTAAATGTTTTTTCGTTTTAGTTCCTAGTACTGTCCTTGATTTGAAAATGTTAGTACAGACAGCCTGAATATCTCCTTTTACTACTTGCTATTGATTTTTGGTACAATATGCCAAGTCTTATCATATGAGGAGCATTCATTTGACCTAGAAAAGTCAAGTCATCACCACCATTTATGTGCACAAATTCATCAAGTATAGTGGTGTTACATTTGTGGCATAATATTGATTACCACAAATAATGAATTTCCACTTTTCTAAAAAAAATAATAATAATAATAAAAGCACAAATCAGGGTTATAATGAGGTACTTAAACGTTAAAATTCTCACTGTTTCAATGGTATAACCACAATTCATTAACAGTACACGTTAAAACGAATTTAGTGGGGAACAAAATCCTTTTCTGTGTTATATTAAATTTTATACTTTTACTTCTTTGCCATGACAAAACACTAAAAACCTTAAAATGACAATAAAAATGATTATTTAACAGCTTTTTACAGCTCAAATAAAACAGAAAAAATGTAAAATTCAATTAAAGTAGCCCCATTCACAATAATCACGATTTTTGCTTTTTAAAAATGAAGCATCCTCTTACTTTCAGCACAACAGCGCATTCACAGATATTAACTCTATACCAGGACCAGGTATGTGACTAGCATACCAACCTGACCACTCCTACCCATTTCTGCTTTAACACAGATCTAGGAACAGTAATCCATCTATTTCTGCTCATCTGCTATGAATTAAACATAGACGCAGGTCAGCACACAGTGTGTCTAAATCACTGCAGCCCGGCTGCCCTTAGCTCAACTTCTCTATTGACATAATGTCAGATATGACACTATTACTCAGCGAGTGGCGATGGTCATTTGATAAATAGTACCATAAATTGTTGACAAAACAATTTGTGATGTATTATGTTCGTGATGGGTTGTACTGCTTATCAAATCAAGTAATCTGGTGGCGGACGCCATTAATCAGCCTAATGTGCATAATCCTGCTGCTGATGGGAGACGACTTGCAGATTGTGGATGGTTTTGCACACAATTCTCTGTTTTAGATTTAACCAACACGCTTAGAAAATAAAGGTTCTATGAAGAACATCCAAGGCAAGAAGTTTATGCAGATGAACACTTTTCATTTCAAAAAAGGGATTTTCACAGCAAAGCCATAGAAGAAATGTTTTTGGTTTCCTAAAGAACTGTTCAGTGAACAGCTCTTTTTTTCTTTGTGTGAACAATATTTTAAAATAATATGTAAAAATAGTTGTATTTTCCTCTACACCCCTTTTGGTACATACATTTTAAGAGTGTACTCTCCTAAAACTAAAGATTTCAAAAGGGTGTTTTCACAGCAATGTCATGAAAAAATAAAATAAAATTGGGGTTCTCCAAAAAAACCTCTCAGTGAACAGTTCTTAAAATAATCATTTTGTGATTTTAATTATCTAAAGAACCTTCTTCCACTACAAAGAACCTTCTCTCCAATGGAAAGGTTCAAGGTTCTTCATGGAGCCATAAATAAGAGTCAAGAATGAAATGGTTGTTTTTTTGAACATTTCACTGGCAGGTTCGTTGAGGAACCAAAGCTTGTTCTTCTGTGTCATTACTATGAAAACTTATTTTCGATTGTTCAGCAGCTATACTGAGTGTATGTTGATGCTCACATTTTCTTTTGTTTTAGTTTATGCTGAACTAGATTGTGCTATATTGTAGTCTCATATTCTTACATAAAAATTTTTTAAGTATCTCTTTATTGCCTTTATTGTAGCATTTTTAAAGCATATATTTGCATAGAACACATATTTATGTCTCTTAAATGCCCATTTGATTTTAGAGCGAAGCGCTAAGAGACATTAATTGTAGCAGTCGCATTCTAAAAGTTTTCAAATCTCATTTCAAATGATTCTGTATGGAAAAAGTTTCGAATTAGCAAAAAGCACAATTTATCTCAGACCGGCAGTCATGTCATGTTGGTTCTTAGCCGATTCCCATTACATTCTCTCTCCTCAGCAGACTACACACTCTGTAGTGCCGCTGTGTGGTGTGTTTCCACGCTAAGTGAGCAGCGGATATCTCAGCTATCTCTGCTGGTGAACTTGCTCATCTCTCCTGTCAGATACAGATGACAGAGTGTTCTTTTCAAAAGCCCACCACAGACAGGAGGACTTGTTTAATGTGCGACAACATCCTGTGATCACTCAGCTCTCTGTATTATGAGCAGAGCTCTGTATGTCCGTTTGCAAAGGCTCAAAGACTTGAAACGTCTGAAGGAAGGAGCGACAGATACAGACACAATGTGTGGAAGTCCACGAGAGCAACACAAAAGCTGCTTATCAACTCTTGATAAGAGTTGAAAGGGTTTGCCTTTGTTTCAGCTGTCCGCATCACTTGTAATTGAGAGGCTGTCTAATGTTGAAATGATTAAAACTGAACCATTCACACACCATTAAGACACCATGACTGTCATCCCAGCAGGTTTACAACATATTTCAGTATTATGTCTTTACATTCGTTTTTTTCCCTCGCTTTAATGTGTATTTTGAAGTAAAAACCAAGAAGCTTTTGAAGACATGTTACTGCTCAGTAAAAAAAACATAGACAAAATGAAGTTTTATACTTCACTGATTTTTTTATTTTTATTTGCTGCATGTTACATTTTTTTCATTCTTAAATGTTTCTGTAATTTTCCAAATATCTATTGTCTAATATTTCAGTAGAACTTTAATATAGCTTTCATTAATAATGTTAACTGCAGATCATACAGTTGAAAAGATTATTTTTCAAAAATAAGGTAAATAAGGTAAATATCATCCTGTTAGATATGACAACAGTGTCTGGTCAAATTGATTGCATTATTAAAAATGCTAAAATATTAGATTTAAAAATGATCCATACAAAAAAAGTTAATTTTAGGATAACTTCTTTTTTTTTCACCCATGTATGACATCACCTGTTTCGCTCTTTGCCATTGTTTTAATGTAGTCTGTGGTGAAAAGTGATCAGAAGGCTTCTTGCCCTTTGCTAATTAGAATCTACCATGAAAAGCCTGGAGATTTATGAAAGGGTTCGCACATACACCCGTAAGTCTTTCCTCTGCACCGGTTTAAAGTCAAGCAACCTTGAGACGGAGGGAAACAGATTGCTCACAAAAAAAAGAAAACAGGTTCATGCGGCACATTTTGAACAAAGATTAATTAAAAAGCTAATTGCGATACATATTTTTTACAGAGAGAAATTGAGGCATTTTAAAGAGTGATGCATAATTTCCACCATCTTTATCATTAAGGAAATTTCCACTCCAGCCAAAAAAACCCCTCTTTTTTTAGCTTGACTAATAACATCAGGCCTTTTTCCGCTGTTTTGTGAATGAGGTAAAAATCGTGGATTGCAAAGGTCTGCTGCTTGCTGGTGAATGCATCTGTAAAACATAGTAATTAAGTCAAGCTGTCAATCATCGGAGGGTTTGGTGGGGAGTGGGTGGCAGATGATCGAGGGGCGTTAAAAACTCACTTTTAAAAGAAAAAAAAATCACTGAATGAATCTAAAGGTCTAATCAATACATAAAGGCATTCTTTCAATTTTATAGAATTTTATATAGATTTAATATCATTATAGATATTTCCCCCATTCTTTATTAATTATTTTATATGATGGATTTATGTTTGGTTAATGTACTGTATGTTACTTTCTCTTAGCAGTGAATAATTCTACATTCAAATAAGTTACATTACACTAAAAGAATTCTGAGAGGACATCACCCTGTGATTTGGTAATGCAAGTAATGCTAACTTGAGCTTCCCATGCACTGAATCAAATGTGCTGATAACAGAGCAATAAGGTAATGGCTGCTGAGTCTAATTTCTTGGCTCGTTCTGCCAATACATGTACTATAAATCTGAGGGTGTTTTTAGTGCTATTTTTTCCAAAAAGCGAAGGAACTGAGACTACGACAGCACGTTCAAACTTGAATGTTAACTTTGTGAGCAGAGCGGAGCGGTATAATGCAGTGCTGTTGCCTGTTCATCTCTCATGAATGTGCCATTTCAGCACTGCTGAAGTCATTAACAGTCCCTCTGGTTTAATGAGTAAACCCAGTCCAATCTAACATTCACCACCCCATTTTCTCATTTAATACTCAAATCCTTTTTAAAAATTGATAGCTGTAACTTTGCTTTTTTTTCAGACACAATAAGATGAATAGCAATAAATGTGTTTTCTTGGAAACAGAAGGTGAAGTTTGTTCTCCTTTAAATAATGAAGCCACATAATGTGCATGATAAACAAGAACAATAGTCACAATAAAACTAATAAGATAAAATATGAAATTGTGAACTTTATAGTTGTTGTAATTATTATTAATTTTATTAGCAGATCTAGGAACAGCAATCCATCTACATTGAAAATTTTGGAGTAGGAAGTAGTGAAATAGTATTTTCTTGTAAAATGCGCTCCAATAATTCAATTTTTTTTTACAACTTTGAAAAAAAAAATACAATGTATTTCTGTTTATCTGCTATGAAATAAACATGACCAACTAAAAAATTTCTAAATTAATAATTATTATTTTTACAATTATTAATAATATGTCAAATATATATGAGGCATAAGCAAACATGGTCAACAAATGGTCTCTATTATTTTATTATTTTTAATTATATTCATTCCTTTAACAAGCATTATAATGTAGACTACTAAAAATGATAATAATGCAGCATGCCCATGTCCCATAATAATTAATAATTAGTTAATCACTGTCAAATGCTTGAAACACATTTTCTAAATTTGGGAAACATACACATGAACTCATGTTTATGTTTAGGGTAATTTACCCTCATACCAAAGTCATTTGTAATGGATGCGTGTCTGTAAGCTCTGTGTTTATCTGTCTTCCAGTGTAGCAGAAAAAGCTAACCACATCCACATCGTCTAGCGTCGGTTGCAGACAGACACAGAGAAAGAGCCTATACATGGGAGATGACCCGTTAATGCAGTTTGTCCCGTATGCTTTAGCCGCAATTCATTTTAATTGTGCGTATGAAGTTTAAAAGTATTAGTGTCAGGTAAAGATTCATTGCTGCGGTTTGATTTAAGGCCGGCCTAATCGGAAGCAACCATGTGTTCTGGCAGATGTTTACATAAGCCTCACTTGCTCCCTGACAGGAGTTAAAAAGTACAGTTGTGGTAATCAAATTGTGGTGTGCCAAGTCAGATGCACGAGGCAGATTGAATTAAGCAGGCTTGCAGATTTATGTATGAGGAGACGCCAGCCAGGGATACAACATTCATCTGAGTCGGAGCAGGGGGGTCTCGGAACCCCCCGCCCCCTCCCCAGTTCTGCTGTTCTCCTTTGTGTCTTGTCGCCGTACCGGACTGACACAATATCAATGTTGATGCAAAGTAAACTTGCGAAACGAAAATAGGTTAGAAAGCGTCTCCAAATGAACGAGAGCAGTTTTTTGCTCACGACTCAGATTGTTACACACTTCTTCGCTCACAACAGACAGAGACAGAGTAAAGAGTCTGGAATGGCAAGAACAATTGTAGTCAGATTACGTCTGGTTCAATGGTGACAATGAGGCAGCGGAGGAGGGCGTGATTGGAGAGAGAGAGCGAACGAGAAGGAAAAATCATTAGCTCTCCTTCTTTCATGTTGATTGCAGGCACGTAATATGACTGATACAAAAGGAACATCTAACAGGACCGTTCGATTGTTTAAAAATACCGCCGCTCGAAGATAGTTTCCAACGGGTCGCGCTGAAGAATACGAACATCTGGCCTCTGCTCACAGATACGCGTCTCTTTGTTGGGAAAATGAATACGATCCAGCTCAAAACCATCTGACATAAATAAGCTTATTGACCGTGAATGATTTTCCTCTTCCCTCGTTTTTCGTCAATTCTGTCAGCGCAACATATTCTTCAATGGAACGGGTCAGCATTAAATTAAACCTCAACCAGTTTCCAATAGTAATTAACTTGAGTATATCGCAGGGCTATTATTCACATCTAAGTAACCTTTTAATAGCAGTACTCTTTAAACCCCACTGCAGGTAATGACTTTAAAGAGGCCTTATTAAAAGAGAAATGGTAATGAGCTTTAATAAAGCAGAGCAACTCTGAAATGAAGGAGCATTTTGTATAGAGGAGGACACAGGGACCAGTGTCTGAGCTTCATTAATGAGAATGATGATCCCAGCAGTCCCTCTTCAGTGTCTACATGAAGTTAACATTAACCATGATGGAGGACAGATCTATCCAAGTGGAGAGAGAAATGGATTCCTCTAATCAGAAAAGAGGAACCTGAGTAAATTCAATAACAGGAGAGTCCTGATAACACAATTCATGCGGTCTGCGAAGCAGCAGAGACTTATGGGACATTTTTCGCCGAGTAATTACGCCGCAAACCGGAAAACGGTGACATTATATAATAATGGATGTGAATCGAACTGAATGTCACAGCTGAGTTTTTGTCGAACGTTATTGTTCAGGGCTCTGTTTTTGCTCTTTAATTTGGCAAAAGTTAATTAGGCTTCAGATGTATGATGTATATTTATAATTGGGAGCCTGCAAGCAAAGCACAATTATGGGAATAAATTGCTGTTTTAATTTATTTATATTCTCTGCTTCTCGCAGTTTTGGCAAAGCATGAAAAGTTTAGAGCGCTGAAGAAAAAAAAAAAGGAACGAGGAAATAAAACCGCTAATTCTCTGATTTAACATTCGCCAATTCACAAGACAAGCAATTAAAGAAAAACACAGAGACAACTGAGAGAGAAAACAAGGGAGGCAGAAGAACATAATGAAATCAATCTTCTCCAAACAGCTGGAGCTGAATTCCAGCTGACATGAGCACCTGGAATTGCTGCCGGGTACCCAGCGTAGGCCCGGAGAAAACTGCTACACACACACACACATGCTCAGACACACAGCCACAACCACGTTCACTCTTGGTGGCACTTTGACTGGCACCCCCCGCCGCCTCATCTTCCCGCTGCGAAACGTCACAGAACGCTGCGGTGACGTTCCTCCGACTAATTAAAGGGATGATTTGTGCAACGCTGACTTTTTATTTAATTAATCACCTGCACAAAGCCATAAAAAGCCATCATTTAAAAAGATTCCTGTTAGTTTGCCATGTGCCTAATAGATTATGGTACATTAAAGAAGTGACATGATGATGTATTTTAAAATATGGCCACCTCGCCAGGCTGGCAAACTTCCCACCCCCCCCCTCCTTTTTTTTTGGAGCGGGCTCCCGTTGATACGAATGAAGTGTCAACACTAGCAAAAGCTTGCAAACGATTCCTTTTACCTATTAGGACAACTCTCTTTGTATAGGTGCAGCATTTTTTGCTGCAGCTCTGTTCTGTAAGACTCACGTGTAAATATGAATGAATGATTATACAAGAAGAGAACAAAAAGCTCTCTGTCTTTCCTTCTCCTGCGACATGTATTAATTAGTTCAGAAGAAAACAAGTTCATTTGTGAGATGAATAATTTGAGTGTTGAGAGTGTGTCTGTGCGCACATGAATATGTCACTGTTCGTGTGTCTCTGGAGTGTTGTATGTGAAATTTTAATGAATTTATTTTCAGTTATTTTGAATAGTGGATGGGTTTCATTCAATTGTTATTGTAGTTCTATTTTTGTGTGGAAGCATACTTGGCAATACATCTCTCTCTGATTCTACAATCTCATTCTAAAAGTTGTTTTGTGTATCAGTGCTCTCGTCAAAATAAGAAACAAATTAAAACAACAATAAAATGTAAAACAATCATTATTTCACTGAAAGAATGACCTTTCACTGTAATAACTTTTTATACATGTACAATCATGTTACTATATTAATTCATATATACTACATTCATTCATATACTGTAGCATGCCAAAACATATGGACAATTTTAGACATTTAAATCATTATTAAAGGAACGTGAATGTCATTGCATTAAAAACACATTATTGTTATGTGACATACCCACTTCTCAAGCTTAATAAATGAATAAATAGATAGAATAGAATAAAATAAAAAATTTTACTGACCTCACTGCCGACACAACATTTCAATGTTAACACAAGTGAACAACATGCGTTAATACACACAATTCTGGATCTTTCTCTAACATGTAACATACTTGCAAGCCTGTTTAATATAACTCCACAGTCTCTTCAAGTAATTTAACCCAAACCTGGTCAGAAATCACCCAGTCGCAAAGCATGCTGGATAACCAGCAGAACTACAATATAAAACCAAGCAACATCTAAACACAAAGAGCTTTTGAAATGATTAAGAACAGAGTTATATTAAGAACTAACTATTCTGAGCCAACAAAGTGTGTATTTAATATTGTATTAATAATAATAATAATAATAATAATAATTGTATTTATTTATTTACTTACTGACTTATCTGACATAATATATTTTAAAGTTTGGCTAAAGTTTTACATTTTCCACCCTGACCTATTAAGTTGATATCTCAGTTTGCCATGTTCAATGCCACACAACTTGTCTCTAATTATCTTAAAAACAGCAATTAACCATAAACATTTGTTCAGTTCCTTTCGCGAGAGCAGTGTGTGAAACAGAGGACTAATGTAATTTGGTTTCAGCCTATCAAGATTAATTTAGCATAGGACATGATGAATGCAGCTGTGGCTGCGTCTGCGATGCATCAGTGTCAGGAGGGCCACTTCGCCCAGATTTTTCACACCAGTCCGGCGTTTGGAGAGACAGAGTGCTGTATTAGTCATTGTTTTTGGGGAAGAGGTCTGCGTGCACTGATTTACTGCCAGACGACATTCAGCGGAGGAGGCGCCATTAGCCTTGACAATCCTTTAAAGCTATAAAAAATTCAGACTGTGTGAATTTGATTAGCATCTCTCTTGCTTGGTGAGAAGCCGAGCTGAGCTTGTTTTATCTGGGTGGTATTGAAATTGACACACTTTTTTTTTGTCTTCGCGCCATGCCAGTAATACTCCAGCGGTGGCATTTACCTGATTTGAAGAAGATTGAAGAATAGGACAGGAGTGGAGCAAGCGAAATACCCTCTTTGCTGAAATCGACTCCAAAAGATGCAGATGTAGCGCACCTGCTGAACGGAACGAAACAATCACAAAACAAGCTATTTGTTTGTGAATTTAAGAACACATTAAGTCTGTCTAGCTCGAAGCTGTAGCAAGGGGTATATTACCTGCTCTGAAAATGATGAAGAGAAATCGTTTTACAAAGAAATGATAAAAAGCGCCTTGAGCAGGCTGCAGAAGTAGGGTGCCCGCACACGGGGAAGATGAGCGGGCCTGATTAAAATTTCCATCTTTATCACCAGGCGATCACCCTCGTGACGACTGCATGGCGCTGACACTCCTGAGGATATCGATAACTTTTATATGATTGTTGTAAAAGGCCTTTCTTTGAGAAAATGACACATTTTTTTCCCCTTTCTCTGTTCTCACTCT
The DNA here is from genome assembly GCF_001515645.1 of Sinocyclocheilus grahami. Classification (NCBI taxonomy): domain Eukaryota; kingdom Metazoa; phylum Chordata; class Actinopteri; order Cypriniformes; family Cyprinidae; genus Sinocyclocheilus; species Sinocyclocheilus grahami. Next base: position 273,423 of record NW_015505580.1, on the reverse strand, counting down.
CTGTTTTGTCTCCTTCTGAGGTGCTGTCTATAGAGACATATGAGAGAACAGAGGCAATCGCCTGTCAAGGCTGATACTCACTTCCTGTGGAAATATGATGTTGAAATACTCCCCGAGCAGATAAGTGTCTTTACACATGAGCAGCACATTTGATTGCCTTCTGCAGTGAGAACAGAAAGGGGATTACAACTCTCTCTTTCTTACTCTTGCTTGCATGCTCATACACACACTGAGGGAGGGAGAGAGAATAGCTCTCTCTATCTGAGCATGAATGCATCTTGCCCAATTGTTATGTTCCTCCATTTCACTCATTCACTTTTTCTCTCTAACGAACACACAGAGAGATGGAAGTAGGGATATGACCTGCCCTTCACAACTGGAAGAACTCAGTGCTCAAGAATATGAAGGTGCAGTCAGTCTTAAAGGAATAGTTAACCGGAAAGATAAAAATTCAGTCATTTTTATATATTTTTTTTTCTTAAAGGAATAGTTCCTTCCTTCCTTTCAACCTTATGAATTCTTGAATTCATGTATGGAACTTATGAGGAGAATTTCTGAATAATATTGTTGCCTTTTTTTTTAATATAAAATTATACTATATAAAACTATATCCAGTTAAGCTATATACAATTGAATATGGCTAAAGTGACACAAACACCACCATAAAAGTGCTTCATAAGACATGTTAGTTTTGTGAGAGGAACAGACTAAAGTTTAAGTCATTATTCAATGAAAATGTTAATATCCATGAGCATGACAGAAGGTGTGCTGTGTAATTCTAATTATTCTTGAAAGAAATATCTTGAAAGAAAGTCAAATATTTTCAATGAATGCGTCTGAATGATGCTAGACCCTTATATTGGGGAATTAGTCCCAGCAAAATACTGCTGTGACCCGTAAAAATAGTACTGATACATTCTCTTCTGGCAATGTAGTTTATCGTATATGGATGATATTTCAGCAATCATGTTGTGTGTTGTCCATCCACTGTCTGTAATCAAAACTATCGATGCCTGATTCGCAAATGAATCGATTGCTTTTTATTTAATTTGTCAAACAGGTTTGCAAAAGGGTCTGAATTTTTTTGCTATTCAGTTTAATTCATTTTGTTTATACAGTATGCACACTGAATCGTTTGTAACAGTTTCTCACTCCATTTGGGAAACTTTATAAGACAGAAAATAAAAAAGGGCATTGCATGATGTGAATATACACCTACAATCCATTGTAGGAGACAAAACTTGCAAATGTCTTGTATCATTTGTCAGTGATAAAGCAGCTCTTTATTGTGCACACAGCTTATATCCATAAATCCATGATAGTATCAAAAAAAGAGAGCATCAAAATATCGGAGACCCCCAGTTCTGTGGCTTGAAATGCCCCTGCAACACATTGACTCAAATTTCAGTCTGATTGGCCAAAATAAAAGCTATTTTATGTTGAATTAATTCTACAACCAAGTGCCAAAAATGAAACCTAATCCTACAATTCACTTCCTCTTTCCCAAACTCTTGTTTCCTCTCTACAGCGAAACATCTCATATGTTTTTACTCATTAACTTCATCTAGTCATTGTCCTCCGTTATCTACCACTGTGAGAGTGGCACATTACAGCTTCGCTGGGAAGGAGACTGGTGCCTCTCCACATTACAGAGTAAATAAATTTGGGTGCTCCAGAGGCCCGCCATTGTGGGATGCTGACTATAATTAAGCGCTACATTAGAAAAGAGGGCCGGAATAAAACATGAGTATGTAAATGCTGCCCGGAGTTGATATTGTAGTGATTATTACAATGCAGATGAAGCATTTCTCATAACTGCTGGTGCCTACTGATGCCTCTGAAAACATCTGGACCTTTTAATTGAAAAATGGCACAGCGCTCTGCCTTGCTGCTGCTCACACACTAAGTGAAGTCAACAATTAAGACAAAAGCCTAATTGATAAAATTGCATTATTTGCTTATTTGGCGTTCCAGTGAGATGAAACGTTTGATTTATCGTTATTTACGGGCCAGTGGCAGAGGGGAGACCATTTTGTTTCGCCAGCATTATTAAAAAAGAATAAACACATACGTTAAAAAATGACCACGTTCAGTTGGGACCGTGTTGCATGAATAAATAATTATTATTAAGCTTCTTTTTCTATAATGCTGCCCATTTGGATTAGCATGAGTACATTCTTTATTACTGTTGCTTTATGCAAATTTCCTGAACTGAATATTTTTTTCTCCCTCACTCTTACCTTGCTTTGAGAATTTTATTTTAGGTTAATAAATTAAAAAGAAAAGAAACTGCCTGAATATTACCATAATGCTTAGTAATAGATAACACTTTACATTACAGTGCACACATATTACTATGATTAATTACCATAGTAAAAAATGTCTGACTGTTGGTTACACAGTGTGTTCATATAGGCTAATAATCACCTTATATAGTTCATACCTTATATTAGCTTCATATGTAAATAGACAGCAACATTTTAACTGTAATGCAAAAATTGACTGTATTACATTTTATCTCAATGCAATCACCAAACCAATCAAATCTACTGCAAATTATAATTCTGTGTCTACATTAGTAGCTTAAAAATTTGAAATTTATTTAGCAAGAACAGAAATTATGTATGACCAGTTACTATGTCTACTTTTGCTCGCCAATGAAAATACAGGTTCCAAAGAAAGTCAAAGCAAAATCAATTGATGAGTCTATGAGTAACGCACAACTGTGGTCTTTCACTCCTGAATGAATTTGTGTTTCTGAATGAAATGGTTGAATCATTGATTCAATGATTTACTCAAAAGACAGTCACTAGTTTTATTTTTGAATGGACACGTGTTTTTGAGCGAATTGGTTGTGTCAATGATTCAAGAACATACTCATAAAGACAGACACTAGTTTCATTCTTGAAAAAAATGAGTGTTTTGAATGAATCGGTTGAGTCAATGATTCAAGAACATACTCATAAAGACAGACACTAGTTTCATTCTTGAAAAAAATGAGTGTTTTGAATGAATCGGTTGAGTCAATGATTCAATGACTTACTCGTAAGAATAGTATCTAATTTTATTCCTGAATGAATCAGTGTTTTGAACAAATCAACTGAATGAATGTTTTAATGATTCACTCATGAAGACAGTCACTAGTTTAATTTGTGAATAAATTTGTGTTTTTGAACAAATTGGTTGTGTCAATGATTCAGTTACTATTTTAGTTATTGAACAAATTAGTGTTTTTGAGTAAATCGTTTTAGTCAATGATTCAATGACTTAATTATGGAAACAGTCACTATAGTTTCATTCATGAACAAATAAGTGTTTTTGAACAAATTGGTTGTGTCGATTCAATTACTTACTCATAAAGACAGTCACTAGTTTCATTATTGAATAAATGAGTGTTTTTTAACAAATCGGTTGAGTTAATGATTCAGTCAATGATTCAATGACTTACTTATAGAAACAGTCACTATAGTTTCATTCATGAACAAATAAGTGTTTTTGAACAAATTGGTTGTGTCGATTCAATTACTTACTCATAAAGACAGTCACTAGTTTCATTATTGAATAAATGAGTGTTTTTTAACAAATCGGTTGAGTTAATGATTCAGTCAATGATTCAATGACTTACTTATAGAAACAGTCACTATAGTTTCATTCATGAAGAAATAAGTGTTTTTGAACAAATTGGTTGTGTTGATTCAATTACTTACTCATAAAGACAGTCACTAGTTTCATTATTGAATAAATTAGTGTTTTTTTAACGAATCGGTTGAGTCAATGATTCAGTGACTTGCTCATAAGGATAGTCTCTAATTTTATTCCTGAATGAATCAGTGTTTTTGAACAAATCGGCTGAATGAATGTTTTAACGATTCACTCATGAAGACAGTCACTTGTTTTCAACACCTATTTGCATAAAAATGCAGTGAATAGACTAAATTTAATAAAATCACTAAATGTGACCCATGCTGGCAAAATAAATCTGAATGCGCACTGGTTAATTTTGAGCTACAGACAAAAAAAAGTGAAAAATTTCGATTTTGGTCGAATTTAAAGTTTTCACAAAAATGAGTTCATCAAGCTCTCGTCTAGCAATCCCAATGCTCCAAATAGTCATTAAACACCTTTTCCTCTGCTCAATTCTTGTACTGTAGCTGACTGATATATGAATCATGCACATAAATGTGCTTCCACCATCGCGCAATCCCGATAAATATACACACAGACTGTATACACAGAATTACAATATTTAAGTAGGATATTCATGCAAACATAATCTGTTTTGTCTTAAGTGAAGGTTTGGGGAACTTTTGGGGAAAACGTCTGGCCCCATATTCACAAAACATTTGATCTTTCCACTAAGAGTTCTCCTAAATAGCAGTAAAAGTTTTTAGCTTAGCTTTAGTTTTCACTTAAAACCTATTCACAAAGCTGCTGAGACAAACTTTTACTAATGAATAGACAGAAGTCTTAAGCTAAGAGTAAGGACGGGGTTGACCTTGTTGCTTTGGATGATGTCAGCATACTTACTAACTATGCACACAGTGATTGGCTGATAGTCTCTGTCAGAGATTTATTCATAGAAATATTGTAGAGCGCAATATTATGTTGCCATAAAAATGTTAATTGCCACATTCAAATAAAGATTTTAAAATGCAGGCTAAGTGTCACTAATTAAACAAGCAGGCTATATTCAGCTAATTGTGAGCCTCTTATACTGTATATATGCTTCTCATAAACAATTAGTCAATATGCATTAGGGATGCCTTCGACTAAAGAATTTTCTGGTCAACTAGTAGTTGTTCATTTTAAGCATTAGTCGACTATTAGTCGCACTTTTATTAATAAACCATATAAATCATTTTGATAAGCCTTTAATTGCCTACATAGCCTAATAAACGCTCAAGCGCACACAAAAAAAGGCTTGTCACAGCGCACCGGCAAATATAATAATTATAAATGTGTTAGGAAAAAACAGCAAGTACACTGCATTAACGTTTTAATAATTTATTGTTGCACTAGTGCTTTCTGTTTTCGGTTTAAGAGATGAAGTCGGCGACACTGACTCGTCATCTCCGCTGTATGCGCCTGAATGCATGTTTCCTACGGATTACATAGTCTGAGAATATTTGTTTTCTATTTGAATTGGTTCATTTAAAAGTTTCACTCTCTATAGATACATTTTTCATGTCTGTAATAGGCCTAAGGCAAGAATACACAGAGTTTCAAAGTGACGCGCTCAAGTTTACAGAGTCCGAGACGGCAGAAAGCACATCCTCTTTGCTTTCATTATTTTACAAAAGCGCAACGTTTCGTTGTTATTCTGAGTGCACACAAATAAACATAGAGTCTTTACAGATACAAAAGATGCATTACTCATATCTGTATGACCAAAAATGACTAAGTGTTTTAAGAGCCAATGATCGCACCGGTGCCTCCATGTGTCATGCAGCAGCCCAAGAGCGCCATTGTTCATCTTCCACACTCCGCACAAACACGTGAACTGCGCACTTTTTTCTAGGCTAACATTAGATTGAGCTGCCATGTAAAGTTGCTACTACATACATATTTCAGATGATAAGCCATATTTGAGGTCGATGAATGTTAGGTGAGCATATGAATGCCCTGCCCGATGTACTATATTACCACATAGACCAGCCGTTAACGATTTGTCCGTCATGGACTGCATGATTTCGCCACTTCATGTGGAATTTTTTTTTCTTGTGACTAAGCGACTAATAAAATTTTAGTAATATGCATATAAACAGCCTTTTAATTAGCAGAGTAGAATAATCATGGCTGATAGTAAGACATGCAAACATAAAAGAAAACCATACTGGACGCGAGAACAGCTATATATTAAGGATATAATCAACAATTTGGAGTTGGGATAACCTCCAAACCAAAGCCGATACCTTTTTAAATGCTCATTATCGTCAAATGTTTCTAAAAATGTTTATATTCCGAGATAGACTGCTGGCAACAGCCATTTTAGGATAGTTCAGATTTGGTCTTAGTGACTAAAGAGTCCTCTTCACTACTCCTAACATTTCACAGAGTTAAGAGCTCACTTTAGCGCTAAAACGCTTTGTGAAATACTCTTAGAACAAAAATTTAAGAGTCCTAAATTTAGGACTGACACGTCCATTATTTTTAAGATTTTTTCCTAAATCGGCGAGTTATGAGCTACTTTTAGCCTTAAGATGTTTTGTGAATACGGGCCCTGATGTGTAGCATTAAATTAGATCCGTGCAGTACAGTATGACTTACTATGTAGGCTGTCTGTCTTATTAATGTTAATCACAAGATAAAAGATTGCTGCTCTTGATTGAATTGCTTCTGTAGTTTTAATAATCAATTTATTTGTAGTGAACACACTGAAGTGATTTTTACATTTGATTATTTTTCTTTAATTGAATGCTTTTGTTTAGATGCACTAGGCCAATTTGTTTCTTTCTTATATTTGTTCTACTGTTGTTGTTTTGCATCTGTTTTTATTTTTAAGAACAAAGATAAAATAAAAATATTTATATTGTGATTTTTAATATAGTAATTAATATTAAGAAACGAAGTGGAGGAAACAATGCAATGTTGCTAGGTGATTTTGCTTTGGAACCTTCAGAAAACTTCAACTTGAGTTTTCTCAGAACTGACTTTGCTGACTTCGTCGACTTCAAATGGGTATAGTTCAGAATGTAAAAATAAAAATAACACATTTTTGAAAATGTGCTCATTGTGACTCATGTTGCCAGCACAGGTCACAAATAACCCCACCAGTAATGGCACAGAAATTTTGTTAATTAGTAACAACACAAATTTTATTCAAATGTAATATGTGCACCATGAGCACTGTAATGTAGAATATTGCATCTAACAAAGATGGGAAGGTGTTTTTGGTTGTTTTTGCTAGTTAGTTTGGTATGGTGCACTTGCACTGACCCCTTTCAAAGTCAACAAGCCATACCCTCTGAAAGAACTCATCATCAGTCTGGGCCCCTCTCAGCTAGATTTGTGGTCCGGTTGCAGGGCTGTGTGGAGCGGAGGGTACTGTTCATCTGCCAATATGGCACGTGGGCTGAGTGATGGGCGTTCGCCGTTGTCACTAATAATCAGAGCTATAATGATCTGCAGACAGGAGGCTGCAGGGGCAATGGATTGTGGCAGAGGGTCGGGGGGAGTTGAGGGGTTTTGTAATGATCGGCGTACACGGCCTGAGGTATGTGAACAGGGGTGTGCTTAGTTCATTCCAGAGCAGTTTTCAATCCAGACCATGTTACTGTTGTGATAATGCTGTGCATCCACCTTATTTTGCAAGGTTGAAGTAAGCTGTTTTCTTTGAATGTGAAAGACTTTTGATTCATTAGGTGCTATAGTAAAGCTTACATAAATAAATAAAATCTAAGTGCTAAGTGATAATAAATTAAAATAGGTAATATGATATCAAATAACTTTGCATTATAATACAACATATAAAGACTGTTTTTGTACAGGTAAAATAACTGGAAGCAAATGATAACAGAAACCTCGAACTTTCAAATTACAAATAGGCATGGCCACTCTTATGTTAAAAGGTGTATTATCTGTAATAATTTGCTCCAGAGTGTCACCTTTTTTTTACAGTATGAAACATCATACTGTAACATTCTTGTGAACATTAATGTGTTTAATGTTTTTGAAGATATATATATATATATATATATATATATATATATATATAATGTGTAATTTTAAACACATTAACATTTTGTGCCAAAAATGTTTTTTGTTTTTTTATTATTAAAAATGAACTATATAAAAAAAGTGACTGCAATTTTTCTTTCATTTTATTATTATTATTTTTTAATCACTCCCATCTGCGTTTGGATAATCCTGCAGCATTTCGTCTTATTTCTTAATTATATAATTCATGTACACATTCATCTGCACTGAGAAATATCGTGAGAAATATAACCTGTAGTGATCCTGGCCATGGCCATGTCTCTTCATCTCGCTTTAAATATATGCACAACTTATAATTTATATGTTTTCTATCTCCATGCTACATGCATGTGTGATATTCCAGCTCAACATCTGCCTTTCATTCATAACGGCATTGCATTAGCTCTGCGTCATCATTCATCCAAATATAAAACACCCCCATATAATTTATATGTACATCTATTTTAATATGTATATTAGTTCACCAGGGTCTCCATCATCTGCGTGGCACGTGAAATGATGGAGATGCAGACTTTCCTGCAGGGGCCATTATGATAATATCACATCAAATGTACCAGCACATTTACATACACAGAGACGGACGCCCACCTGGATTATACCTACCGCAGGATCAACATCAAACTACATGTCCAAATTTGGCTGTTTTTTTTGCCATTTGCAGGGTAATTTCAATTGGAAATTGTATTGTGCCCTGGAGTTAGCATTAGGAAAATACACATTTATTAACATGTGAAAAATCTGATACAATTGCAGCATGTCTGTACATTTTGGTTAGTATTTTTTCATTCCCACATTTAGATTTTCTGATTCACTGCCACTGTTTGCCTCTGGCAGAAATGTCCTAATTACACATGGACCCAATACAGCATCTCTTCCCTAAAGATTATATTTATTTCAGCAGAGCAAAATGTTGAGAGTGTGTGTGTGTGTGTGTGTGTGTGTGTGTGTGTGTGTGTGTGTGTGTGAGAGAGAGAGAGAGAGAGAGAGAGAGCAAAAAAAAAGGGTGGCTACTGCTTTGGTAATTTAAGAGAGTGCTAATGAGTGTCTGCTAACCTTTCTCCACCATCCATCAAACTGTAATGGAGTAGAAGATCCTCTTATATATATATATATATATATATATATATATATATATATATATAATGTGTAATTTTAAACACATTAACATTTTGTGCCAAAAATGTTTTTTGTTTTTTTATTATTAAAAATGAACTATATAAAAAAAGTGACTGCAATTTTTCTTTCATTTTATTATTATTATTTTTTAATCACTCCCATCTGCGTTTGGATAATCCTGCAGCATTTCGTCTTATTTCTTAATTATATAATTCATGTACACATTCATCTGCACTGAGAAATATCGTGAGAAATATAACCTGTAGTGATCCTGGCCATGGCCATGTCTCTTCATCTCGCTTTAAATATATGCACAACTTATAATTTATATGTTTTCTATCTCCATGCTACATGCATGTGTGATATTCCAGCTCAACATCTGCCTTTCATTCATAACGGCATTGCATTAGCTCTGCGTCATCATTCATCCAAATATAAAACACCCCCATATAATTTATATGTACATCTATTTTAATATGTATATTAGTTCACCAGGGTCTCCATCATCTGCGTGGCACGTGAAATGATGGAGATGCAGACTTTCCTGCAGGGGCCATTATGATAATATCACATCAAATGTACCAGCACATTTACATACACAGAGACGGACGCCCACCTGGATTATACCTACCGCAGGATCAACATCAAACTACATGTCCAAATTTGGCTGTTTTTTTTGCCATTTGCAGGGTAATTTCAATTGGAAATTGTATTGTGCCCTGGAGTTAGCATTAGGAAAATACACATTTATTAACATGTGAAAAATCTGATACAATTGCAGCATGTCTGTACATTTTGGTTAGTATTTTTTCATTCCCACATTTAGATTTTCTGATTCACTGCCACTGTTTGCCTCTGGCAGAAATGTCCTAATTACACATGGACCCAATACAGCATCTCTTCCCTAAAGATTATATTTATTTCAGCAGAGCAAAATGTTGAGAGTGCGTGTGTGTGTGTGTGTGTGTGTGTGTGTGTGTGAGAGAGAGAGAGAGAGAGAGAGAGAGCAAAAAAAAAGGGTGGCTACTGCTTTGGTAATTTAAGAGAGTGCTAATGAGTGTCTGCTAACCTTTCTCCACCATCCATCAAACTGTAATGGAGTAGAAGATCCTCTTTCCAATCGTGCTTCATTAAAAACTTTCTATTAAATCTAAATATGACGCCATGTACCGATGAAATTAATAGAGTTTCAAATGCTTATATCATCCCCATGGCCTTAAAATCCTCCCAAAACATTTTAACGCCATTGATTTTATTATTTAAATATGATTTAATAAGACAGGGGTCTCTAAAAGTGCATAGGGACAATAAAAATATGCTGGCAAGATCAATTCAAATTGATGTTGGATTCTTGGAAGATTAAATGTTACATATTACATTATTTAGGCATTTATTTGTGTATTTGGTGTTTATTTGTGTCATTCCATGTGGTCATATCAACTCAAAGCCTATAGTGATATCTGTGGGATAAAATTTATACAATTTTATTTTATTCATTCATACAGTTGAGAAAAACTAATGTTCATCACTGAAAAATTAATACAGATGTCAGCCTAGTTGTCTAGTAATGCTAAAATTTTACATAATTGTAGTAATACTTTATTGTACAGTACATGCAATTACAGTGTATTACCCAAGAAAGTAATGGCTAATATATGGTTAGCACATGGGTTAGGGTTAGATTTAGGGGTAGGGTTAGGTTTAGTACCTAGTTATTACCCGGTTAGTGCTACTATAATTTTTTTTTAGCACAATATGTTCTGTTAAGCATATTAAGTATTGCTAAAACTTCTATGTAATTCTGTCATTCCTAGAGTATATCAAACTATATTCCTCCTCAAAGAACATGTATTTATAATGACAGAAATATTGAATTTGTTCTTTTTGTTAGCACATTTGCATTCCTCTGACTTTGTCTTAGTGTAGATGGCTGCTACCAGTTCAAGTGCCATATGCAGAATGGTGTGTCAGGCTTCATTGTCTCTCTCTCTCTCTCTCTGTGTCTGTCTGTCTGTCTGTCTGTCTGTCTGTATTTATTTTATAATTTTTTAGCACAATATGTTCTGTTAAGCATATGAAGTATTGCTGAAACTTCTATGTAATTTTGTCATTCCTAGAGTATGTACATCAAAATATATTCCTCCTCAAAGAGCATGTATTTATGATGACAGAAAGATTGAATTAGTTATTTTTGTTAGCATGTTTGCGTTCCTCCGACTTTGTCTTACTGTAGATGGCTGCTACCAGTGCAAGTCCATATGCAGAATGGTGTGCCAGGATTCAGTGAGTGAGTGTGTGTGTGTGTGTGTGCGTGTGTGTGTTTGAGAAAGTCTTAATTAGTGGCTTGCCTTCGATTGGGTGACTTGTTACCTGTCAGAGTCAACACGCAGCGCTATTCAAGCCTGGACTGTTTGTTTCTGTCACTCAGCTGCCAACAAACTCCCAATTTTATTCTTCTTTCCCTCTCCCTCCCTTCCTCTCTCTTCCTCCCTCTCTCCTTCTCTCTCCATTCACTTTAAAGTTATAAGATTTACTTCTTAAAATTACAGTTTCTACATGTAAAATGTAAATGAGTATTATGAATATTCAAGAGAACATTTATCTAATGTTCCAAAGCATAATAACATTAATAAACTGAGTGAAAATATTGCACACATTTTTTACACATAATATTAATAATAATAATTATAATTATAATTATTATTATTATTATTATTATTATTATTATAGAAAAAATATACAATTATTAAGTTTTCTCCAAAAGATGATAGATAGATAGATAGATAGATAGATAGATAGATAGATAGATAGATAGATAGATAGATCGATCTATTCATTTGAGTAGGAATAGCAGAACAGACAACACACAAGTAAAATAATAAAAATTATATTATTATATTTGATTTTTATTTTTTATTTCAAATTCAAACAAACTCAAATTGAGTGACAACAAGCTCGCCTGCTGAGTTGTCGAGGTGCGTTTAACGAGACCTCATAAAGTGCTGACTTGAGCTCCATGTGGAAGTGTTTAAATGCGTGTGTGTGTGTGTGTGTGTGTGTGTGTGTGTGTGTGTGTGTGTTGGATGGCGAGAGTGTGTTGTGACAGACTAATAGTCCGTTCAGGTGTTTTCTGCCTTTGCCTGTTATAAATATGGGTGGCCTTGTTTTTGCTGGGCCGGAGGGTCATGTTTTTATGAGTCAGGCTAATCAGCTCCACTGACAGCGCAAACATGATAATTACCCCAGCAGTCACACACGTGCACACGTTGCTTTTTCTTCATCGGAAAGATAATATTTTGAACCTCATCAAAGAAGAGGAGTGTTTGAGAAACGCAGGTGAGGTGACATGGCTGTCTGACAGGTGGTAATTAGCCTGAGAAGGGTACGACTCAGGGGTGGAGTAATCACACGGCTCAGGTAGATGCGCCAATGTTTGCCACTTGTGCTGCCCTTACTGTGATTATTGTGAAGAGGCCCTTCAAACATCAGCCGCCTTTCAACTCTTGTTTATAACAATATCACACCATCTGTCCGTCTTTCTGTCACTCATCCACTGCTTTCATAGAGTTCAAAAACAAAAAGGATGGCTGAGGACGCCTGATGTGTGCCGAGCGCCGTATCAAATCGACGACAGGTGTTGTTTCGGCACAGAGTGTATTTATTAAGGCACATCCCCGGTGCTTTTCCCATCAAAGTAAAGAACTCCCACACTTAGCCAGATGTGCGCAACGCCTGAGTCAGTTCAATGCCCCCTAACCTTTTCTGCATCGACGACGGAGCGAAGGAGAACAGCGAGAAGGCAAAATGGCAAATGGTGAGGTGTAAACAGTGCCCTCCCTGCACTATAAATCAGACAGGCAGGCAGGCCTGAATGAGCTTCTCCTGCAGTCCTCGCTGCTGGCACTACCCATCGCCATTCATCACCTCCCTCCTTTCCTTCCTGCCCTCTTAAAGGCCACAGGAAGTAGTGCAGACCATCTCCACGACTTCACCACCCACTCGTGAGAGCATTTCATCCAGCCACTCTGTCAGTGACCCTTTTGATGCTCTTGGAAAGCAACACCAATAGAGTAGTTGAGAGAATACGCAAGTATATGTCCTAGGACCAAATATTTTTTTAAGGATATTTCACGTTCACCGAAAACCTAATCACCAAGGCCCTTTACAAAGTAAGGCCCCAGCCATTGATTTGTATAAAAAAGCCTGATTCAGTGTAATATAATATAATATAATATAATATAATATAATATAATATAATATAATATAAAATAATATATCAGTTATTTCAACATATGTTAATGATTTTATTATTTTCATAATTTTTGCAGTTCATCAGCATAATATATGTTTTTAGACCTGGATAAATTTGCTTTGATGCTTTCATTCATTTCATCTGTCGTAAGACTGTGGCGTTACTGTATGGAAGTCACCAGATGTTTTTCACTGCTATTATGTGAGTAGAAAAGGAGCTTGACAGAGTTGAAAGGTTATAATATAACATAATATAATATAATATAATATAATATAATATAATATAATATAATATAATATAATATAATATAAAATAATATATCAGTTATTTCAACATATGTTAATGATTTTATTATTTATTACATTTAATTATGTGTAATGTTTGTAATATTTTAAATATGATACAACATATAGTTTTAAAATATAGTACACACACACACACACACACACACACACACACACACACACACACACACACACTATTACATTATTTTTTATTAGCAATAAAATAAAATAAAACAATATAAGCTATCATTCAAAAGTTTTGGGTCCTTTGCTCACAAAGGCTTTATTATTATTTGATTAAAAATAACATTGTTACAATATTATTACAATAATATAATTAATACCTTATTACAATTAAAATAGATATTTTCTATTTAAATATATTTTAAAATATAATTTATTCCTGTGATGACAAATCTTCATTATTCTTGTTACAAGATCCTTCAGAAATCATTCAAATATGCTGAGTTTTTATTATTATCAATGCAGAAAACAGCTGTGTAGCTTAATATTATTTATTTATTTATTATTATTATTATCATTATTGTGGAAGCCTTGATACATTATTTAGAATAAATTGATAAATAAGTAAATAAATAATCAAATGTATGCATTAATTTACATAAATCCATTATATGGATATTGTTTTAAAATAACTAACTAGGTCATAATCATAATCCATACCATCACTTGTAATAAAGTATTCATCTGCAAAAATGTCAACAATTCTGTGTTTTTCTGTCAATATGGGGTGCTGTGTGTACATTAATGAGGAAAAAAAATTAACTTAAATGATTTTAGCAAATGGCTGCAATATAACAAAGAGTGAAAAATTTAAGGGGGTCTGAATACTTTCCGTACCCACTGTATATGGTGTCTAGTCACCCCAGCATCACTAACACCCTGTCAAAACCACAGTTCTTCAATAAACTTGAGGGTCAGTGTGACCCCAGTGATTGCTGGAGGAGATAACAGGGTTTGTTTCTTACTGTAAATTGCATTCTGTAGACCTTGCTATTATTCAAACTGTCACTAAAACATAGCCTAATCTTAGTGATAGTGAAATTAATTTACCAACTAGAGGCAACATGCCATTTCAGAGTCTCAGAATGGCACTTTGGAGGAACATTTATGTGCAAGTTTAGGCAGTCAAGAAACTTCAGCTCTGATCACATACAGGTCTGTAGGCAGGGTAATAAGTCTGCAAAAGTGAAATGGGGTGCCTGATCCCCTGAGGTTCCTCTCTGGAAAGAGAATGAGAGAGAAAGCGACAGAGAGATACTGTACATTCTTCACAGTATCAATGAGCAAACCATTAGCCTGAATCCAAAATGGGTTCTGTTATCCAGTTGGCCTTAAGAATTGTGATAGAGTCATAACAGCAATGGAGCTGATAAAAATCATCAGACAACAAGATATATGGACAGAGAAAAAGTACGGAGAAAATAAAAGAGTGAAAGAGGGAGAAACAAAGATAAAAGAGTTTACTTTAGAATTCAGAATTGCATTAGCATTTACTGACTGAAATGTGATACATGTCCCAGCTAGATACGGAGAGCAAATGGACATTTGGCAATATGGAATGAGACTTATTAATAATTAATTAATTAAAAATATATAAATTATTCTAAAAAAACTATAATTATAAATTATTATTATTATATAATTAACATGTGACCTAGTGCTACTACATCTAAAAAAATTAAAATAAATAAATAAACTGGCAATTAATTAATTTTAAAAAAGTGTTTTAATTAATAAAGAATTTATAGTCCTTTCTTGCGTCAACCCATTAAATCTTTTGTAATAATATTTTATAACAGCAGTTTCTTAATGAGATCGTTTTAAAAGAAGTTACCTCTTTTTTATCTTTCTTTTTTTTTGTAAACACCAGGACAAACATATGTATGTATAAATAATGGATTTGATGAATTCTGTTATGTTATTAGTTGGATTGTAAACATCAGTTCCTATAGACAAAATTACTGAAATAAGCATGATAAAATTTCAAAAATCACAGAGCCAACTTAGCTCTTTATATCCATCCTGCTAAGTTTCATTCTGTTCATTTTCTTGTCATTGTTTGAAGAATCAAAAGTTAATCAAATTTAAGTGCCTGGGCTCGTCTAAAGTGTATCTAAAAGTCTGGTATAAAGAAACACTCTATAATCCCATTGTGCTTTACTTTTAAAGCAAATTTGCTAATACAGCATATTGTTTCCTTCTATTTGCATGAGTTTAAGCTTCTCCACTGATGACTTTCCATTTATTCCCTCACTATTGCTCTCCTAAATTTATTTTAAATGATTTGATTCTTTGATTCGACCACAGAAAGATGACAACAGCTATTTTAGCTTTTGCAGTAATGTGCGATGTCAAAGAAAAAAATGAATGGCCATGGCATAGATATGTGTCAGATCAAGAAGCACATGTGTAAATGAATCATAAATGGAAAAATATCATCAATAAAATACTTTTACTTTGCTAAAAGTTATTAGTTGTCCTTTTGATCTGAATGAAAGAGCTGTGTGGTGTTTAGACTACAGTGAGGAGCTGCAGTACTTC
This sequence comes from Sinocyclocheilus grahami, assembly GCF_001515645.1. Taxonomy (NCBI): domain Eukaryota; kingdom Metazoa; phylum Chordata; class Actinopteri; order Cypriniformes; family Cyprinidae; genus Sinocyclocheilus; species Sinocyclocheilus grahami. The sequence goes on along the minus strand of NW_015505580.1, from coordinate 257,490 downwards.
TTCCTTGAAGCAGCTAATACAGTATCTGGTCTGAAGGCAACCGAGGCCACCAGAGTAGCTTTTGTTGCACTAGTAAAGGTGAGAATAATAGACCTGAGCTGGTGTGATTTTGTCTTTCATTTAGGTAGTAGGAGAACTTGTAAGGCTTTCTATATCTCCGTTCCTCTATTTTTTCGTTTCTAAGTAGGTTTATAGTGAGGGCCCCAGCAGTTCCCTATGCTTCACCAAACAATGCCTTTAAACTCCACCGTAAATCAGTGCCAGGGAAACTGCAACAGCAAAATCCTGTTGGATTTATCGTCTCAAAGGCTTGTAAACTAATATTGAAATAGGTTTTAATGCACACACAGCTCTGAGCTTTTAAAAGTGTTTCAGAGCACTTTATCAGACTCTGTTTTCTATTTTTTGAGGATGTTTTTTTTTTTTTGCTTGGTCATATTGAAGACCAATGTAGTGAATTGCTTGCATCTTAAATGGAAAATTTCACCTTGATCTCATTAGTATTCATATGTAAACATTTAGATGGATACTGAAATTTGATTATTAAATGATTATTGAATTCTTGAAATACGTTGATTTTTATTCATAAAATATATTTTTTTATTAGGTTTCCGGTGGACGTGCAATATCCTTAGAAAAAGATTTGGTCCTAGGACATATACTTGCGTATTCTCTCAACTACTCTATTTGTGTTGCTTTCCGAGAGCATCTAAAGGGTCGCTGACAGGGTGGCTGGATGAAATGCTCTCACGAGTGGGCGGTGAAGTCGTGGAGATGGTCTGCACTACTTCCTGTGGCCTTGTTTAATAATAAATATTTTTTCATGCATCACGTTTTTAATCAATTTAACATTGACCTAATTTAATATAAATTCTGTTCTGTATTATTAGACTACGTGTGAATACTGACAAATAAGGTTTCCACGAAAATTTGAATATTTGCACCTGCTGAGACAGAAACTTTGAAACACAGTGTGTTCAGTGTGTGTGTTTTGGTTGATTTGTTAAACTGAAGCTGAAAAGCTTTGTGAAAATCAGTTCTTATCCCCCTTGAGGATTTTCAAAGGAATTTTTGAAGCACATTTAGATTTACAATGACAAATGCTCGAAGATTAGCTCTCCGTAAGCCAGCTCTTATGAAAATTTACAGTTCTGCATTAATATTAATGGATTATTTTCAACTGCTTGGTTTCATAAATAAATGCAGTTTTTGTCAGGCCGGTGCTGAACATCACCCTGCCGGTCTTCACACTTCCGTTTTGTGAATTAATTGAAGAAATTGCAAATCAGGTAGACGGCCAAATAATTCATTGTCAGATCCAATCAATACACAGGGTAAATCAACTCATTTAATTTATAAATGATCTTAAATAGATCAAGTGACCAATTAAACAATTAGCATACAATTAGCGATTAATTAATAAGCTCATTAATCATGTCATTACAGTTCAGATTTTTGAAGGCAGCAAGTTTTTGAAAGTGCCAGGCATGCCGGCACGGAGGCAATACGTTATGTGCAGAGAGTGCAGCCAGTGACACAGAGAGATTTACTGTGCTAAAAGCAATGCAATTAGGAGAGAGGTTGAGAGGCTGGAGAGGGTATGCGTGCAGTGTTAAAAGGAAGAGAGATTTGACAGGCGTGGACAGACTCTTTTCCGCTGATGAAAAAAATATACAAAATGGGCCCTTGTTAAAGTACACTCAGGATAATTTGCAAAGCAAAGTGGCCTTTACAAAAATGCTTTTAAAAAGTTTCTAGGTTAACTTTGAAGTCAAACATCAGCATAGATTAACAAAATGCATATCAAAGCTTTATCACCAAGAGTTTAGAGGCTGAAATATTTTGCTTGATGAATCGCGTCGAATTCCGATGAAATAACCTCAGGGAGAATTTCATAAGACATGATTCTGTTTGAAATTCGTTCCTGAAGCACAGTAGCATACATGAACTGATGTGTGTGTGTGTGTGTGTGTATACTGTATATA